>NW_026706087.1:230000-300896 GCF_029867415.1 Vicia villosa
TTTTCATCTGTTTAATTATTATTAATATGTTCTTGAAAGATAAAATTAATTCTATTTGTTTATTCAATATAGTTAAATTATTTCAGTCATATAATACAAATTTGTTTAGAAAAAAAATCAATTAACTAGTTACAGAAGCTTAGTTGATTGATGAACGTATGATAAAAAATAAAATATTAATCTTAAAAGATTTACACTAAAATTCTATATTAAAATGATTCAGACTCTATGTAACTGATCATCACCATCAACATTAAGATTTAAGATAAACTTCTTTATTTTTCAAAAAATAAATTTTTCGTTTTGTATTTTATTTCTCGAATCATTAAGTTATATCATTAAATTTTACTAAGAGTGTGTGAATAACCTTATTGAAATAGAAGATCTTTTATCTTTTAATCTTTGGTGAATTTGTCTCGCATCCATAAAATGATGAAGATTTAACATTTTTAAAAATATTAGTGTAAAAAAAGAAAATGAAATATAAAACAAATCTATTGAAAATTTTGACTATGATGATTTGTTGTATAGAGTATGAGTCGTTCGAATGTATAATTTCTCTCTTTCATAAAATGATGAATATTTAACATTTTTGAAAATATTGTTAGAACAAGATTTGTTCTGATCAATATTCTTAGTTTTGATGATAACAAGGATATGAATTTTGTGTGAGATAATGTGGTACTCTAATACATTGCAATTTTCCTTTCAGGAAATATATAAAGAGTATGCACAAATCAGCGCTCAGAAGCTTTGTCTCAGAAGGTTCAGCATGCAACATCAGAACATGGTCTGGCAAGACATCAGAAGATGGTCAAGGCAGAATCAGAACATGGGTCTATGGAAGCATCAGAAGAACTTGAGATCAGAAGCAGAAGCACTGAAGTTCTCATGGTATCACGCTCAGAAGCACGTCAAGGTCAGAAGACAAGAAGATGCTTTGCACCAAGCTGTTTGACTCTGATGATATTCAAATATTTTATTCACAAACATCAGATCAGAAGAAAGTACAGGTGGCAGGCTACGCTGACTGACAAAAGGAACGTTGGAAGCTATTAAAGGCAACGTCAGTAGACACAGCGTGAACAAGGCTCGAGGTAGTTGACAAAAGCGTGAAACATTAAATGCAAAGCTGTACGGAATACGCAAAGCATTAAATGCGCTCAACGGTCATCTTCTCAAACGCCTATAAATATGAAGTTCTGATGAGAAGCAAGGTTAACAACTCTGAACCAAATTCTGTGAATATTAACTTGCTGAAACGCTGTTCAAATTCAAAGCTCAGAAACTTCATCTTCATCAAAGCTCACTACATTGCTGTTGTAATATATTAGTGAGATTAAGCTTAAACGTTAAGAGAAATATCACTGTTGTGATTATAGCTTTTCAGAAGCATTTGTAATACTCTTAGAACTGATTACATTAATTTGTAAGTAACTAGAGTGATCAAGTGTTGATTAGGATACTCTAGGAAGTCTTAGCTTGTGTCTAAGCAGTTGTAATTAGAGTGATCACGTGGTGGTCAGGATACTCTAAGAAAGTCTTAGCTTGTGTCTAAGCATTTGTTCCTGGAGTGATCAGGTTGTGATCAGGATACTCTAGAAGACTTAGTCGCGGACTAAGTGGAAAACCATTGTAATCTGTTGCGATTAGTGGATTAAATCCTCAGGTGAGGTAAATCACTCCGTGGGGGTGGACTGGAGTAGTTTAGTTAACAACGAACCAGGATAAAAATAACTGTGCATATTGTTTTTATCGTTCAAGTTTTTAGACTACACTTATTCAAACCCCCCCCCCCCCCCTTTCTAAGTGTTTTTCTATCCTTCAATTGGCATCAGAGCGCCGGTTCTAAGGTGCAAGCACTTAACCGTGTTTAGAAAAGATTCAGGAAGAGAAAAACACTTCAGTAAAAGATGGCTGGTGAATCTCAATCAAATCCAACTGCATCTACATCTGGCTCTGCTGAGCAATACAATGGTAACAATGGTTATACCAGACCACCAATATTCGATGGTGAAAATTTCGAGTATTGGAAAGATAAATTAGAAAGTTACTTTCTTGGTCTGGATGTTGATCTATGGGATCTTCTGTTGGATGGTTACAAACATCCTGTTAAAGCTACTGGTGTAAGGCTCACGAGAAGCGAAATGACTGATGATCAAAAGAAAGATTTCAAAAATCATCACAAATGCAGGACTGTTTTGCTGAATGCTATCTCTCATGCTGAGTATGAGAAGATATCTAACAGGGAAACGGCCCATGACATATATGAGTCCTTGAAAATGACTCATGAAGGAAATGCTCAAGTCAAGGAGACTAAAGCTCTTGCTCTAATCCAGAAATATGAAGCCTTCAAGATGGAGGATGATGAAGACATTGAAAAGATGTTTTCAAGATTTCAAACTCTGACTGCTGGATTGAGAGTTCTCGACAAAGGCTACACCAAGGCTGATCATGTAAAGAAGATCATCAGAAGTTTGCCCAGAAGATGGGGCCCAATGGTGACTGCATTCAAGATTGCCAAGAATCTGAATGAAGTTTCTTTGGAAGAGCTTATCAGTGCCTTGAGAAGCCATGAAATTGAGATGGACGCAAACGAGCCTCAGAAGAAAGGTAAGTCTGTTGTATTAAAATCTAATATTAAAAAATGCACTAACGCTTTTCAGGCTAGAGAAGAAGATCCTGAAGAATCAGAATCTGAAGAAGAAGATGAACTGTCCATGATCTCCAGAAGGGTAAACCAACTCTGGAAGAGCAAGCAAAGGAAGTTCAGAGGCTTCAGAAGTTCAAAGAGATTTGAACGTGGAGAATCTTCTGGTGACAGAAGATCTGACAAGAAGAAGGCTGTCTGCTATGAGTGCAATGAGCCTGGACATTAGAAGAATGAGTGTCCGAAACTTCAGAAGGAGAATCCCAAGAAGAAGTTTCATAAGAAGAAAGGTCTTATGGCAACATGGGATGATTCTGAATCAGAATCAGGATCAGACTCTGAAGGAGAGCAGGCAAACTTTGCGCTGATGGCGACAGAAGATGATGGATCAGAATCTACATCAGAATCAGATTCTGAAGAGGTATTTTCTGAACTATCTAGAGAAGAGTTAGTTTCCAGTCTAACAGAGCTTCTTGAATTAAAAGCTCATCTTAGTATCAAATACAAAAAGCTGAAAAAGCAATTTGAATTTGAAACTAAGAAGCTTGAGTTGGAAAATTCTGAATTAAAAGAAAAAGTTTTAAAATTATCCAATAATGTTGGATCCCCTTCTGATTCAGAAAAATCCACTCCCAGTCTGAATCATATTCTGAAAGAATGTGATTTAAGTTTCAGGAAGTTCTTATCTAGAAGTATTGGCAGAAGTCAGCTAGCTTCTATGATATATGCTGTGTCTGGGAACAAGAGAGTTGGCATTGGTTATGAGGGTGAAATCCCATACAAGCTTGAATCTGTTGATGATATGAAAATATCATACAAGCCTCTGTATAACCAATTTAAATTTGGCCACTCCCATGATATTAAGCACACATCACATGCACAAAGTTTTCACATAACACACACCAAGAAGCATGTGACACAACCTAAGAATTATCATGGAACTCAGAATAAGAAGTATCATACTGTTCCTCCTGTTAAATATTTTGCTAAACCCAAGTTCAATCAGAACTTGAGGAGAACTAACAAGAAAGGACCCAAGAAGATGTGGGTACCTAAGGAAAAGATTATTCCTATTGCAGATATCCTTGGCGGCAAAGAGGACAGAAAGCAAAATGTCATGGTACCTGGACTCTGGGTGCTCACGACACATGACGGGAAGAAGGTCTACATTCCAAGACCTGGTGTTTAAACCAGGTGGAGAAGTCAAGTTTGGAGGAGATCAGAAGGGCAAAATCATTGGCTCTGAAACCATAAGTCTTGGTAACTCTCCTTCCATAACTAATGTACTTCTTGTAGAAGGATTAACGCATAACTTATTGTCCATAAGTCAATTAAGTGACAATGGTTATGACATAATCTTTAATCAAAAGTCTTGCAAGGCTGTAAGTCAGAAGGATGGCTCAATCCTATTTACAGGCAAGAGGAAGAACAACATTTATAAGATTGATCTTCCTGATCTTGAGAAGCAGAAGGTGACTTGTCTTATGTCTGTTTCTGAGGAGCAATGGGTCTGGCACAGAAGATTGAGTCATGCTAGTTTGAGAAAGATTTCTCAGATTAACAAACTAAATCTGGTCAGGGGACTCCCAAATCTGAAATACAAATCAGATGCTCTTTGTGAAGCATGTCAGAAGGGCAAGTTCTCCAGACCTGCATTCAAGTCTAAGAATGTTGTTTCTACCTCAAGGCCGTTAGAACTCTTGCACATTGATCTGTTTGGCCCAGTCAAAACAGCATCTGTCAGAGGGAAGAAATATGGATTAGTCATCGTTGATGATTATAGCCGCTGGACATGGATAAAGTTCTTGAAACACAAGGATGAGTCTCATTCAGTGTTCTTTGAATTCTGCACTCAGATTCAATCTGAGAAGGAGTGCAAAATCATAAAGGTCAGAAGTGATCATGGTGGCGAATTTGAGAACAGATTCTTTGAGGAGTTCTTCAAAGAAAATGGTATTGCCCATGATTTCTCTTGTCCTAGAACTCCACAGCAAAATGGAGTTGTAGAGCGAAAGAATAGGACTCTACAAGAAATGGCCAGAACCATGATCAATGAAACCAATATGGCTAAGCATTTCTGGGCAGAAGCAATAAACACTGCATGCTATATTCAGAATAGAATCTCTATCAGACCTATTCTAAATAAGACTCCTTATGAATTGTGGAAGAACAGAAAGCCCAACATTTCATATTTCCATCCTTTTGGATGTGTATGTTTTATTCTGAATACTAAAGATCATCTTGGTAAGTTTGATTCCAAAGCACAAAAATGTTTCCTTCTTGGATATTCTGAACGCTCTAAAGGCTACAGAGTATACAATACTGAAACATTGATCGTAGAAGAATCAATCAATATCAGGTTTGATGATAAGCTTGGTCTTGAAAAACCAAAGCAATTTGAGAATTTTGCAGATTTTGATATTGATATATCAGAAGCAGTAGAACCAAGAAGCAAAGCTGCAGAAGCTGGCAGTCTCAGAAGCAATGGATCAGAAGATCAAGCTGCTGCATCTTTAGAGAATCTGAGAATCTCTGAAGAACCTACAGTCAGAAGATCACCTAGACTTGCTTCAGCTCATTCAGAAGATGTGATCCTTGGGAAGAAAGATGATCCCATCAGAACAAGGGCATTCCTTAAGAACAATGCAGAATGTCAATTAGGTCTTGTTTCTTTGATCGAGCCAACTTCTGTTGATCAAGCTCTAGAAGATCCAAACTGGATAATTGCCATGCAAGAAGAACTAAATCAGTTTACAAGGAATGATGTATGGGACTTGGTTCCTAGACCAAAAGGATTTAACATCATCGGTACTAAGTGGGTTTTCAGAAACAAGCTAAGTGAGAAAGGTGAAGTGGTAAGAAACAAAACCAGACTGGTTGCTCAGGGTTATAGTCAGCAAGAAGGGATTGATTATACAGAAACCTTTGCACCAGTGGCCAGGTTAGAATCTATTCGTCTATTAATTTCTTTTGCCACTCAACACAACATCACTCTTTATCAGATGGATGTCAAGAGTGCCTTCTTAAATGGTTATATAGATGAAGAAGTTTATGTTCACCAACCTCCTGGTTTTGAAGACTCCATGTCTCCAAATCATGTTGTCAAATTAAAGAAATCATTATACGGATTGAAACAAGCTCCCAGAGCTTGGTATTAACGTTTGAGTTCTTTCTTTCTGGAAAATGGTTTCACTAGAGGAAAAGTGGACACTACTCTCTTTTGTAAAACATTTAAAAAGGATATTTTAATTTGTCAAATATATGTTGATGATATTATCTTTGGAACATCTAATGCTACACTTGGAAAGGAGTTTGCTGAGTCTATGCAGGCTGAATTTGAAATGAGCATGATGGGAGAACTCAAGTACTTCCTTGGGATTCAAATCAACCAAACTTCCGATGGAACCTATGTTCATCAAACGAAGTATGTGAAAGAACTTCTGAAGAAGTTTAATCTTTCTGAAAGCAAAGAAGCCAAAACTCCTATGCATCCAACATGTGTACTGGGTAAGGATGAGGTAAGTAAGAAGGTAGATCAAAAGTTGTACAGAGGTATGATTGGATCTCTTCTATATCTAACTGCTTCTAGACCTGACATTCTCTTTAGTGTTTCTTTGTGTGCTCGATTCCAATCAGATCCAAGAGAATCTCATTTAACAGCGGTTAAGAGAATTCTAAGGTATCTGAAAGGTACTACTAATGTTGGTTTAGTTTACAGAAGATCTAAAGACTACAACTTAGTAGGATTCTGTGATGCTGACTATGCTGGAGATAGAATAGAAAGAAAGAGCACTTCTGGAAGTTGTCAATTTCTTGGAAGTCATCTGATCTCATGGTACAGCAAGAAGCAAGCTACTATTGCCCTCTCAACAACAGAAGCAGAATATGTTGCTGCTGCTAGTTGTAGCACACAAATGCTCTGGATGAGAAGTCAGCTGGAAGATTATCAGATATATGAGAGTAACATTCCTATTTTCTGTGATAATACTTCTGCTATATGTTTATCTAAGAATCCTATTTTACATTCAAAAGCTAAACATATTGAGATTAAACATCATTCCATAAGGGACTATGTTCAGAAGGGTGTTATATCTTTAAACTTTGTGGATATAGACCATCAATGGGCTAATATCTTTACAAAACCCCTTGCTGAAGATAGGTTTAAGTTCATTCTGAAGAATATCAGTATGGATTTATGCCCAGAATGAGAAGATGAGAAGATCTTATGTATGAGTATCTTCTGAAATGAAATTGGATTATTTTTTTTAGAAGTTCTGATTGAAATCAATTAGAAATTGTGATTCAGTTTTTACTAACGTTTCATTGTCTAAGTTGATTCAGAATCTCTTTAAAAGCAAAACAGCTGTAACTGGCTATCCAGATGGTAAACACGTGTTCACCATTTCTGGACAAGCGTGCGTGCAGTTGAGGGGACGTCTACTTAGGTAACTGTGCAAATCTCGTCTTTTGTCATTATTATCTCTCCTCACGTCATGTTACATTAAATGCCATTCATCATTTCGTTTATTGTCCTTCTTTCTTTTTTATATTCCTCGAACGTTTCCCTTTTCTTTTCCCCTCTATTTATTCCTTCATTTCGTTGCATTTTTTCAATAAGTCTTGGCTCTCTTTCTCTTTCTTTTTCTCTCTTGTCCAACAAAGTTTTTCTTTGGCATAAACCCTAGTTCATTCATCTTCAACCTAGCGTTCATCATGAATCTTTTCAACTCAATGAGAACGGATGGAAGGGTTAATCAGTTACAGGATGTGAAGCATATCTTGGGATGGCTCTCCAAGTCTCTTTCAAGACAGATCTCTTCTTCAATGCTGTTATCAACATTTATCCAAAGGAAGAAGATCTTCTTGAGTCACTGGAGCCCGTTTGCAACATTAGCTCCTTGTCTATGAACTGTCCCTCACTTCCTCTTTGGTCTCTTGGATCTCTCCTACAGTGGAGGTTCTAGTCTGGACAGGCATGAAGAGTTTTCAAGCTTTCATGGCTGAACAAACTGAAGACCAGAGGGTTCTTGAGTTGTTTGCGCAGTCTTTGCGTAGGATAGAGTCTTAGGCCTTAAGTCTTTGTAGTTTTCTTTCCTTGTTGCATCTGTTTTCCTGCATTCCTCTTTTGCAATCCTTCTTGTTGAAATCAATGAAAAGTTATCTATGTTTCTTTCCTATGTTTTTAAGTTGTGTTGTTGCAGGAATCAAAGATTCAAGATCAACATAAGAAGCAACAAAATGAATCAAGCTCTTGGATTCTTGAAGCAAGCTAAGTGCTAGGAAGCTTCAGAATCAGAAGCAAGAAGGAAGAATGATCAGAAATAGCTCTTGGATTCTTGAAGCAAGCTGAGTGCTAGGAAGCTTCAGAATCAGAAGCAAGAAGGAAGAATGATCAGAAATTCTGATAATAGAATATGATCCAAATCATTGTCTATTTGCTCTGATACATTCTATAAGGCTTATATGGCTCTGATACATATTTTGTGTTCTGATACACATTTTATGTTCTAACTCATTCATGCTGACTTTTGTCGTTTAGTTTTGTTCTGTAACATTTCAGGATGTAGAGATGCTCTGGTACATTCAACAATGTTCTGATACAATCTAGCATGAAGTGATGTAAGAAGAAATTCAAAGCTCTGAAGCTATCCGAGGGAAGCAGAAATCAGAAGCTGTGAATGTTCTAAAGATCCAGAAAACTCAAGTTCTGAAGCTGTCCTAAATGGAAGCATGAATCAGAAGCTGTGAATGTTCTGAAGATCAAAGAAATTCAAGTTCTGAAGCTGTCCTAAATGGAAGCAGGAATCAGAAGCTGTGAATGTTCTGAAGATCAAAGAAATTCAAGTTCTGAAGCTGTCCTAAATGGAAGCAGGAATCAGAAGCTGTGAGTGTTCTAGGGATCTAAAGAAATTCAAGTTCTGAAGCTGTCCAATAGAAGCAGAAGTCAGAAGCTATGAATTATCAGAAGACAGAAGCTTATGTGATCGTCTCTGTAACACCCTTATAAACCCCACGGAAATTAATAAAATAACTCAGTGTAAAACATGAAAACAAGGGTGCCACAATTCCAATTATAACAAATTTATCATAAATTCATTGTCATGCTTTCACTAAGGAACAATTTGTCATAATACATAAACATCTCATGTTTACACAGCGGAAAATTCATCATACGGATAAGCATAACATCATCTATGCAATATCCCACATAATTTAATACAATAGCAACACGATAGAGTATCATCATAAACTCTAATCTAACGTTTCCCCAGTGTTACAATATCAGAGCATGACACCGACACTATACTTAAACAAACTGGCCTATGAGCTATCCTCACCAGAGCCAAAAGCCGCTACTCGCCAATCTGAAATCATCAAAGTAAGGGTGAGTCTCATTCACAATTAACAAATGTTATCAAATCATAAACAATAACACATCATAGTCACATTATTCATCCAATTTCATTATATTCAGATTGTCAGGGAGTACTTATCAACACACAACAACAATAGAATACATTACAAAAAGACATCACCATACCAATTACACCATCATCAAATATTATAACATTGGACAATCTTCCATTCATGTTATAATTATACACAACAACCTAATGCAAATGCAACTATATGCATGTGGTACCAAACATGGGATAACCCATCTCACCGATCCACCACCATAAAGATTCGGCTACTTCTCTCACCAATTCCACACAATGGGAATTAGCTACCGCTGTCCCACCACCATAAGGGATACAGCCCACAACATGATTATGAAATGCATGTATCAACCATAACATGCTCATCATCAACATTAATCAACCAGATATCATAATCATCAACCACCACAATAATCAACAGCCACACACAGTTATGTTGTTTCTCAACCATAATAAAATACATATTTTACATCAACAATATATGTATAACAAACACCAATTACAACCACGGCATCATAGCAGGTAAATCATTCATTATACAGTGTACAACAATAGCACCCCTCACAATCGCGTACCAAGTACAACAAAGCAACTCATCCACGATAGAGTATTTACCTCATCATTCATCAAAATAAATGATAACCATATTTACCATGAACAACATCCATTTGTATAACAAACAGGAGCAATCATATTATAACAACACCATCATTGCACACATTCAATTATGCAAACAACAACCCATTGCACCTCATCATTTATGCAAAACAAGAGTAAACCAGATTTGAAGAAAAAGATACTTTTCAAAATAAAATCAAGTTATTGTTGTTATATTTATTTTATATGGTAAAACATTCAATTTAAGGAACAACGTCCAAAACGGCGTCTAAAACGGACTTACGGTTTGAAAGTTACACATTTTTACATTTTTCAAAGAAAATAATTATCGCTACAGCACGCGGCGCCACACACAGTTCGCGGCGCGTAACGAATAGAAAACACGCCTTCGCGGCGCAAACACAAGTTCGCGGCGCGGAACGAGAAAAGTTACGCCTTCGCGGCGCGCACCCACCTTCGCGGCGCGAACTGGCAAAAACCAGAGATCTCACATCGATTGACAGCATTACGGGATTCTTCCCAAAATCCCCAAAACCCAAATCAAGTTATATCATGAACCTCAAATACCATCATATCAGCCACATACATGTTATAACACAAATATAACACACAAAGAGGATCATTCAATCATCATAACAGCCATATAATCATACAATTCATCGTGTCAAACAATTCCCATCAAAATCATCCCAAAATCCCAACCTAACATATAACCAATTGACACAAACAATGCATCTAAATCAGTCCCATCATCTATAATACGATAAAAGATGCTAACCGGAAGAGTCCCCCCTTACCTTAGCCAAAGATCTTGATTAGCCCTCTTCCTCTTCTGTTCCTCTTTCACGTATCAGCTTTCCAATCTCTCATCTCCTCTGCTCTGTTTTTCACGTTCCTTTTTCCTTTTTTCCCAATTTTCTTTATTTCCTTTATTTTATGAAAACATAAAATAATTAGTAGCGGGCTTACTCACTTAGCACCCCCATACTACTAATCTCACAATTCCAGCCCAATGGCCCTTAATCCATAATTCTCCAATAATTCAACAAAATACCAAATAATTCTAAATAATAATTTAATTTCCGATTAAATTAAAATTAGAAAATATGGGGTGTTACAGTCTCTACCGAAATAATCAGGGAAGTCTTTTATTATTAAAGTTCTTCGAGTATTTATTTCAGTGGGAGATTATTCATCTCAGGGGGAGATTGTTAATCTCAGGGGGAGACACATTCACATGCTTATGCTATAGCTGTGTAATTTGTCTTTAGCCGTCAGCTCTTTCTGATCGCAAATTCATATCATTTATATATGTTTTTGTCATCATCAAAAAGGGGGAGATTGTTAGAACAAGATTTGTTCTGATCAATATTCTTAGTTTTGATGATAACAAGGATATGAATTTTGTGTGAGATAATGTGGTACTCTAATACATTGCAATTTCCCTTTCAGGAAATATATAAAGAGTATGCACAAATCAGCGCTCAGAAGCTTTGTCTCAGAAGGTTCAGCATGCAACATCAGAACATGGTCTGGCAAGACATCAGAAGATGGTCAAGGCAGAATCAGAACATGGGTCTATGGAAGCATCAGAAGAACTTGAGATCAGAAGCAGAAGCACTGAAGTTCTCATGGTATCACGCTCAGAAGCACTTCAAGGTCAGAAGACAAGAAGATGCTTTGCACCAAGCTGTTTGACTCTGATGATATTCAAATATTTTATTCACAAACATCAGATCAGAAGAAAGTACAGGTGGCAGGCTACGCTGACTGACAAAAGGAACGTTGGAAGCTATTAAAGGCAACGTCAGTAGACACAGCGTGAACAAGGCTCGAGGTAGTTGACAAAAGCGTGAAACATTAAATGCAAAGCTGTACGGAATACGCAAAGCATTAAATGCGCTCAACGGTCATCTTCTCAAACGCCTATAAATATGAAGTTCTGATGAGAAGCAAGGTTAACAACTCTGAACCAAATTCTGTGAATATTAACTTGCTGAAACGCTGTTCAAATTCAAAGCTCAGAAACTTCATCTTCATCAAAGCTCACTACATTGCTGTTGTAATATATTAGTGAGATTAAGCTTAAACGTTAAGAGAAATATCACTGTTGTGATTATAGCTTTTCAGAAGCATTTGTAATACTCTTAGAATTGATTACATTAATTTGTAAGTAACTAGAGTGATCAAGTGTTGATCAGGATACTCTAGGAAGTCTTAGCTTGTGTCTAAGCAGTTGTAATTAGAGTGATCACGTGGTGGTCAGGATACTCTAAGAAAGTCTTAGCTTGTGTCTAAGCATTTGTTCCTGGAGTGATCAGGTTGTGATCAGGATACTCTAGAAGACTTAGTCGCAGACTAAGTGGAAAACCATTGTAATCTGTTGCGATTAGTGGATTAAATCCTCAGGTGAGGTAAATCACTCCGTGGGGGTGGACTGGAGTAGTTTAGTTAACAACGAACCAGGATAAAAATAACTGTGCATATTGTTTTTATCGTTCAAGTTTTTAGACTACACTTATTCAAACCCCCCCTTTCTAAGTGTTTTTCTATCCTTCAAATATTGGGAAAAAAATAAAGGAAATATGAAACAAAATTATTAAAAAATTTGACTCTGATGATTGGTTAATACTTACTTAGATTCTGAGTCTTTCGAAAATAGAATTTCTCTCATCCATAAAATGATAAAAGATTCAACAATTTTAAAAATATTTGAAAAAAGGAAATTTGAAACAAAATTATTTACTTTTTTCACTTATTTCACATTTTAAAATTTAAATAGAAATATTTTATTTATCATTTCTATAATTCAAATATATTTTTTTGTTTAAAACTGTTTTCTATCTTTTATTCTGTTCATCTTATGTGTCAATTAACTACGATGTTTATTATATTAAATAAAACTTTGAAAATATATATACAATTCAATATTAATTATAAAAAATACATCATTGTCGTGCACATCGCGCGGATTTCAGTCTAGTTTAAATCAATCATAATTATACAAGTGTCTCACTATTAACTATTAGAGCATCTCCAACCATGAACCTATTTTTGGGTTCCTTGTGGAACCTATTAAGCCACGTCAGCTTGAAGCAACTCAACTAATTTTTATCTCCAATGGTGCAACTCTGAAGAACTCATATTGGGTCCCACAATTTTACTTTATTTATTAATATTTTATTCATATTAAATTTTATAATAATTAAAATAATAATTTTAATTATTTAAATTAAAATTGATATAAAATATCAAATTGAACTTATAATTTAAAATGATAATTAATATTAATCTCAAATACATGACATATAATTAAAAACAATAAAAATAAATAACATCACATAATAAATTAAACTTAAACTTCATCATCTACATGTCCAAAACGTTCCCAAATATACTCGACTAAATTTCCTTGAAGTTGACGATGAACTTGTTTTTCTCGAATACTTGCTCTTCTTTGTAGTCTTGTTGCAAGATTCGGATGAGGACCGCTAAATGTTTCGGTTGTTGAGTTGTTGTCATCCACATTATCATAAGAGTAATCAAAATTACCTCCATATGTATGTCGTTCGTCTTCAACAATCATGTTGTGCAATATGATGCATGCATATATGGTATGCTTGAGGGTGTCCATGTGCCAAGCACGTGCTGGGCCACGTATAATTGCAAATCGAGATTGAAGCACTCCAAATGTCCGCTCCACATCTTTTCTAGCTGATTCTTGATGTTGAGCAAATAACTTTTTCTTTTCTCCCTGTGGCATTGGAATGGTTTTGACAAATGTAGCCCACTCAGGATATATACCATCTGCTAAATAATACCCCATATTATATGGTGTCCCATTGATTGTATATTGCACATTGGGAGCATGTCCTTCCAAAATATCGTTAAACACATTAGATTGGTTTAACACATTAATGTCATTGTTTGAACCTGCAATACCAAAAAAAGCATGCCAAATCCATAAGTCTTGTGATGCCACTGCTTCAAGCATGATTGTGGGCTTACCATGATCACCTCGACAAAATTGTCCTTTCCATGCAACAGGACAATTTTTCCATTCCCAATGCATACAATCAATAGAACCCAACATACCTGGAAAGCCACGTGACTCTCCCATTTGTAAAAGATGTTCAACATCAGTGTTGTTAGGCTTTCTCAAATACTCAGCCCCAAATACAGCATTCACGCCCTGAACGAATCTTTGTAAGCCCTCAATTGAAGTGCTTTCACCGATTCGAACATACTCGTCTACAATGTCAGCAGCAGACCCATGCGCCAACATACGAATAGCAGATGTACATTTCTGCAATGGTGAAAGACCCATTTTACCAGTTGCATCGACCCTCATTTGGAAATATTCATCATGATTTCCAAGGGCATCTACAATTCAAAGAAATACATGCCTATGCATTCTGAACCTTCTTCAGAATTGAACATCTGTGTATACTGGATTTTCCGAGAAGTAGTCATTGAACAATCGATTATGCCCTTCTTCACGACCTCGATCTATCGTTGTTCTTTTCTTTGGCCTAGAGGAACTTCCAGATTGAAGTTCATTCTGAAGCTCTTGTTCTTCATCACTGTCGTCCATAAATTCTTCTTCAACCAACTCCCAAAATTCTTGATCGTAATTATCTGAATCGTCTGAATCCATTTTAGTAAATAATGAGAGAAGAATAAGATGAGAATGAGAAAATAATGACATAAGTGGTAGTATATATAATAGTTTGAATAACGGCTAGTTTGAATAACGGCTAGTTTGAATAACGGCTAGTTTGAATAACATAATATTTATTATAATTTAAAGTGGTACTAATGACCATGTTACATAGGTGTTGATAAATTAAAGTGGTACTAATGACCATGTTACATAGGTGTAGATAAATTAAAGTGCTACTAATTACCATGTTACATAGGTGTTGATAAATTAAAGTGGTACTAATTACCATGTTACATAGGTGTAGATACTAACTACATTCCATATTTTTTTTCATCTTATTACAATATTTTTCATGAATATCTCGTTGACTATCGCTCATAGTAGAAGTGTCTTTCATCATTAGTTGCACTACCTTTAATTCTATCTCGTCCTCCTTACTTTGCGCTAGTCTTTCCATTAACATTGCTCTTTTATTCCTTGCATCTTGCGTTTCATTTGGAATTTCCTTTGCCTTACCCTTCCTTTTTGCTGCTTTTTGTCCCATTGGACGCTCCATTGGTGATGATGAGTTAAACTCATAACTTGAAGGTGTATTTGGGTTCTCCGATGATGCCTCACTAGCATAAGTCTTTGTTATTTTTGAAGAACTTTCAATCGATTCTCCCATCCATTTAGGTTCATCTTTTAACAATCTCCATGCGTACTCAAGGTTGAATGTTGTACCTTGATCCTGAGCAAAAAATGCATTTGCAGCGACCATGACATCGTTCTCCGATGTCCCACTTTTCTTTCCATTAACAACTTGTTTGTAACACCCAACAAATTTTTGAACCAAGCCATTTATTCGATGCCATCGACATTTTAATTGTCCCTTTAACTTTTCCCGCGATTCCCCACGATACTGGTTATAATTGGCAGCGACTCTTACCCAAAAACTCTCAGCCTTTTGATCAACTCCCACAATTGGATCCTTTGAAACATTGAGCCATGATTGGATAAGTAGTATATCCTCATCCCTTGCAAATTGCTCTCGAAATTTTTTTTAACAACAACCCTTTCTTCTTTTTCAGTACCAACTTGAGTAGAAAATGGTGGAACTTGAGTAGAAAATGGTGGAACTTGAGTAGAAAATGGTGGCATCGGTGGAATTTGAGAATTTTGAGGATTAGGATTTTGATAATTTTGCATGAAATTGAACATAGCTTGTTGATAATGAAAATGATTAGGATCCATTTGACCTAAACAATTGTAATTTGAAGTAAAAAAAAAATGAAAATTTGAATTAAAATGATGAAATTGTGAGAGAGAAAATTGAAATTGAAGAGAAAATATAAGTGTTGGTAAAATTTGTGTTGGTTAATTTTTTTCACAAAACTATATTTATAACTAAAAAATAACTAAAAAAAAAAAGAAAAAAAAAAAGAAACTAGCCGTTGGTAACGACTACTTTTATTATTAAAATCAAAAAAAAATTTGAAGAACCGTTGCTTGTTTATACACTGATGGCCAGGTGGAGCTCCAAAGCAAAGAAAAAGTGGACCCCAAATCATTGCCATGCTGGCAAACTCTCATGAGGAACCACCGCTGGAGGTGGTCTTAGAATTATTAACTAATATTAAAATATGTAATGAATTATTTATATTATAATCCTCTATAAAAAGAAATTATGAATTATTGACTAGTTCAAATTAAATTTTTTTATTTTATTTTATTGACCAATTTAAAAATCTCAAATAATTTAATAGCCCTTATAGTAATTAAACCTTTGCATTTCTACTAAGAAGACGACTAAGTACATTCTCACAAGGTATCAATTATTTGTTCTCATTTTTACATAACTTACATTGTAACCTTTTGTTGAAAGAGGAAAAAGTATTAGTTCAATTCGTTAAATGAATCTTGTCTGGTTTGTGCCAAACAGCTTTAGTTTTTATCCTCTTGTGTTTATACTTTAAACATTTCTAATCATTTTTAATGTAGGACGAACAAAATGCATTAGATTGAAGCATCTTCCAATGTAGATCGGTATAAGCAAGAAAAATGAACCTTTCTCTTAAGAATGGCATTATTCATCAATTTTCTTTTAATAGTTTTTTAAGCTTTTCATGGTTTTGGGATCATAGACGGGCAATACTATAGCGTGAACTTGTACCAATATTACTGGTAAGTACATAGTAGCTTTTAAGTTTCTTTTTTCAAGCTTATAAAATAAAAATAAAAAAATTCAAACGCAAAAAGAAAAATTGCGTATTTGAATTTGTGTCTCTACCTATTAAATATTTATCCAATCTCTTATCATCTAATTTTAATTTTTTTTAACACCACAGTATTTTGTTTGTTATTGTTCGGGACAATGACACATAAAGATTATTTCATTATAGTAAGGAAGGATGTTCGCGGTGCGGTTTGTGCGGTTTTGACGAAAAAAAATTATTTGAATTGCAAGAAAAAAAATTGTACGGTTTGGTTTTATTCGCTTGGCTTTTAGAAAAAATCGAACCAAATCAAAACGAATCAATGCGGTTTGGTTAAGTTCGGTTGGTTCGATTTTTATAAATATTTTATTGAGTCATACATACACATATAGAGATGACAACATAACTTTGTATTTAGACATTCATACAATATCAAATAATAACAAAATTGGTCATATTTTGACAACAACTTTTCATTTAATATGGAAAAATTAAATTAGACAAAACTGGAATAATAAACATAAATTAATAGCATAAAACAATAAAAAATTATTATAATGAAACAAAAAAAAATAGAAGAGACGAGCGATTAGTGAAGATGAAAAAGAAGAAAAAAAACAAAAGAGTTGAGAGATTAGAGAATAAGATGTGTGATAAAAACGAAACCGAAATATGGAACATTTGCATAAAAATGAGAAGGTGAAAAATAAAGAATATAAGAGAGTAGAGATTAGAGAAGAATGTGGAAGATGTATGTGGTAAAGAAGGCACGATAATGCTATTAGAGATTTGAAAAGATCAGGACTGAAATAATATGTGTAAGGATGAGAAAGTTGTGCGTAATCATAAGGCTAAGGTATAATACTTTTAAGTTTGGATTGGATGTGAGTTAAGTAAAAGTTAGGTTGTAATATAATGTCGTTTGATTCGGTTTGGTTTGGTTTATAAAATACAAACCGTAAACCGAACCGAACCGTGCGGTTTTGTTAAAAGATGACCCAAACAAATTCGAACCAAATGCGGTTTTTTGTGATTTCGATTTGGTTTGGTTTGATTTGCGGTTTTCTATTGGGTTGATTTGGTTTTGAACACCCCTACTAGCAAGGATGCACTAGTGTACAAGTATATCTGCATCCTTGGACGCCACATAGGAATACAACACTTGTTCATCAAAATCGTTGATCTATATCTAATGGCTTCCTGTGCACGACGCTAGATAAAAAAATTGTGTATATTCTATCAGAAGCCTCAACTCGATGGTTGTCATCAACCTTTCATCAATTCTTTATTTCAATACAAAATAGTGACGTCTTCTATGAAAAACATATTTTGATTCTTTTAATTCATGTTTGATTCTCTCAAATTATCTCAATTGCAATGTTGCAACTGTTATCTATTAAGACTCTGAACAATCCTAACTGTTTTTCCAACCATATTTCTGCTACTCATCTGATGGTTTATTTGAAAGTAGCTTGCATTTGAATCTCTACCAACTATCTTCAAATTACTATTCAAATTCTCCAACACAGCGCATGACCAACTCTTTCTCCCGTAGATGAGATTCACCAAGCTTCAAATATGATTTCTCAAGCTTCAATGATGACTCTTCGAATTTCTACAATGATTCCTCAAATATGAATTAAAAAACTCGTCCATTAGCCTTAAAACCAGATTCCACCGCATCACATTTCATTTCCTGCATCACAATCACATTTTCTTCCTCTGTAACGTTATGTTTCAGTTCCCCACCTTTACATCTTCTCCAACACCTCCAAGCTCTATTCAGCACATCAAATGCTAACTAGTCTCACTACTACAAAAAATACATAACACATCAGACGCGAAATACATTTAACCTAGGATAAAGAAACGAGGTAACGAAGGGCGTCATAAAAAGTTGCCACTTAACACCTCGGTGATATAAATATTGAGGGGTAAAGTTCTAAGCACATGGGTTCGAACCCCAGCAACCACACTTTTATTATTTTCAAAATTAGTGTATTGTTACTCTCGGTTACGTTTATCCATAAAACCGAGGGGTAAGATTAATTTTAGAAAAAAATCGTTACATTGTTTACACAAAATATTTATACATTAATTTATTTACCCAGAATACTACATTGTTTACACAGAATATTAAAATATAAATAGAATTCCCTAGAGATCTAGATAAAAATCAAATTCCTTGAAGATCTAGATTTATATTTATGAAACATTAAACTTAGTGAGGATCAAATGATGGGTGCCAATATATTCTCCATGGCTTTGTATGCATTTTGCATTTGATACTTTGTTTTATCTATTAGAGGACGGTTTCCACCACCAAAGATGTCATCTAAGGTAACCATAAAGGGAAAAATAGTGTAATTTATGTATGTCTAACAAAATCATGAATCAAATTTAGGTGAGAGCACTAAAAACCATAATCTGGTTTTAAAAATAGCGAGAGGATATGAAGTATCCCCATCGCGATACTTCCGTTGATAATCACGGTAAAAATGGAAAATTTTAACACATAAAAAATTCTCATTGAGAAAGAGAGTTCATGTGACATTATGTATGTAAAAAGTTTCTCCAACTTAGGCTTGAGGAAAGATGCCCTAGAACCATACATGAGAACATACTTGCAAGGCGTTAATGGGATAGTAACCCTCCATTGGACTTTACCAAGATTTTGGTCACCTTTGGAAAAGGGATAAACGCCAGGATGATATACATCTAATTCCATGTGTGTAGACATGGAATAATCTTGGTGCTACAAAGAAACTTGTATATGGTATTCGTCTAGGAATAGGGGAAGATGAAGGAGGTGAACTCTTTTGGACGACATCCTATAGACGGTAACATCATAGTCTTCAATGCACGTATAGGGGAAGCTACATCCAAGGCCTTGAATGGCCCAAAGAGACATTTACTTGTCGAGACCATGATTAAGATTCACAATCTAGTCCTAGATGAAAACTTTGAATCTATTCAACTCGAAAACAATCCAACATATATTGTGAAGATTAGAACAAATCTTCTTAGTTTTGTGGAAAATAGACTCGTTAAATTCCTCAAATCCGATGCATATTCATTTTCATTATACCCTAATGAGATGCCCGACATCAACCTCATCATGGTGTGCAATAAGCTTAATATTGAACCTTATGCCAAGTACTTCACTAACATAATCTAATGTCAGTCACCTAAGAAAGATGAAGCCAACAAGAGCATCATGGGAAGGTTCTTACAATAAGACTATATTTGAGAACTAAACTACATATATATGGTGTTGGTCAAGAAAGCGAGTGGAAACGGTTGCATGTGCATCAAATTTACCAACCTCAATCGACCTTTCCTCAAATATTTTTATGATCTCCCCAACAAGGACAAATTGGTGGATAACTCACCCGGGTACAAATTTTTTTCCATCTTGGACGCTTATTTCGAGTACATCCAGATTTCAATGCACGAGAAGGACATGAATGAGAAAATGTTCATGACATAACACACCAACAACAAGTGCAATGTAATTCCCTTATGTTTAAAAAATGTTTGCGCAACCTACAAGAGGATCATGGAAAGGATTTTTGAGTAAGAGATTGTCACATACTAGAGGTATACATGAATGACTTGATAGTAAAACTTGGGGAGGAATAACTACATGAAGGCCATTTTATCGTTGTATTCAACCATGTACATAAATACACCATAATGCTGAAACCGAAGAAGTGCACATTCTAATCGAGTCCCATAAAATCATGGGATTCTACCTCCTAGATAATGGAATCAAATAAAACCACGCAAATTTGACGATGTCATTAAGATGGAAACTTCTTCTATAAAGGAAAGAATAATAAATTTGAATGAGATGTTCACTGCCCTTAACATATTTATTTTGAGATCTGTCCAATATGCCCTTTTGTTCTACAAGCATCTAAGAAAGGAAGTAATATTTAAGTGGTCACGGGAGTGAAAACAAGGCTCTCTCCAAACCTTCTGTCTTGTTGAGGCTTGTGGTCGCAGAGACCTTATTCATATAGGTGAGAGTCTCAATAGAAGTAGTAAGTTCCATCCTCATAAGAGAGGTGGACACTAATAAAAACCTTGCCTATTTCTTTTTAAGGCATTAGCATACCCTAAACTTACTACTAAAAGATTGAAAATATTGCTTGTGATCTAGTGGTACTGATAACACCGAATTACAACACTTATTTGACTTGATATATACATGATTATTATCATTTTATTTTATATTTCCACTGTTATGTTGGTGTTTTATTTATGTTTTAGGAAATTGACCTATTGGAAGTCGTTCGCGGAAAAACGAAGCAAAACTGACGAAAACAGGAGAAATGAGGCACATTGTACTCATGGAGACTTCCATGGCATTCACCATGGAGGTAGTCACGAGAAATCCACGTTCCAACGGGAAAAAGACCAAGTCCATGCCTCTAGGGGACCATGGCACTCGCCATGGCAGTGTGGGGGTTGCCACACGTTATGGGGACCAGACGGTTGGAAAGAGGACTTTCTTAGTAAGAAGAAGCTCCACCCACTCCTAGAT
The DNA here is from genome assembly GCF_029867415.1 of Vicia villosa. Lineage (NCBI taxonomy): Eukaryota > Viridiplantae > Streptophyta > Magnoliopsida > Fabales > Fabaceae > Vicia > Vicia villosa. Next base: position 251,116 of record NW_026706087.1, read on the forward strand.
TTTCTTCATTAACTTACTAATGAGTTTTGTGATTTTTGGGGCTTTTAGAGCCATATAAATACCCCCTTCCTTCCACTTTCAAAGCATCCAAGTTTAGTTACAAACTTAAGCCAAGTACTTCCGAATTTTGTATACGATCAACTCTTTAAATCAGAGACTTATTGTATTAGTAATCGAGTCAATAATCGAGTTTGGAGCATTTTATCTGAAGTTTAATCGTGTCGTTAATTTACTTTCTGCAATCAAGTTCAATAATTTTATTTCTTATACCAGATTCAAGCCTCCATTTGGAGTAGATTTATTTAATAGCATTTATTTTATTTTATCGGCTCTTTACGTTTATTGCATACTGTTCTTCTACATTTATTTAATTACATGTTTAAAGTTATTTTATTATGTCTACTTCGTTTTATTTTATTTCCGTTCTAGCCTAGCTAATTAATTAATAATAATAATAATAATAATAATAATAATAATAATAATAATAATAATAATAATAATAATAATAATAATAATAATAATAATAATAATAATAATAATAATAATAATAATAATAGTTCATACGAAGGATTTCCTAAATAACAATAATCTTATTTTAGAAACAATTCTCAAAAGATGGCTAGTTTTTTTAACAAGCTTGAATAAATTTCTTTGAGAAATCACATCCTTTTAGGCATTCCTTTTAGGAGATATATAAAGTATTATAAAGATGTTCAAAGAAGTTTAATGGAAGAGGTTCATTCCAAAATAGCATCATGAAGTATCTACATAAACATATTTAACCATGCCTAAAAAGTGTGCATAAATAGAAAGAAGTACTCGGATAAACCAAATGTATTGATTGACAAGTGGCAGAAAACTACAAAGTAATACAACAGCCAATTTTTAATCAAACAAAAAAAAACAGAAAAGTTATATATGAATTGCATTTTTTTTTTGGTGCATAATTAAAAGTAGAATAAAACATATATGTGGAGAAATGTTATTCTTACACCCAACACTTACACCAATATTTACACCAAACACAAATCACGTATTTATACGGTTAACGGTGTTTTTTAAAATAAAATAATAATATTTATTTTTTATTTTTAAAATTACGGACGACACTGTTCATGTACGGACGTGTATTAACCAACTTCATTACTGCAATAACCAAATTTTTACACTGCATTAACCAAGTTTGATGATTGCTAAAAATTATTTTTAATACTTGGATGTTGCATTAACCAACTTCATTAATGCATTAACCAAGTTTTTACACTGCATTAACCAAGTTTGGTGACTGCTAAAAATTATTTTTAATACCTGGATGTTGCATTAACCAACTTCATTACTGCATTAACCAAGTTTTTACACTGCATTAACCAAATTTGAGTAATGCTATTCTTACACAACAGTACTTTACAGTAGTCATCAAATTTGGTTAATGCAATGTAAAACCTTGGTTAATGCAGTCATGAAGTTGGTTAATGCACGTCCGTACATGAACAATGTCGTCCTTAATTTTAAAAATAAAAATAAATATTATTATTTTATTTTAAAAAACACTGTTCACCGTATAAATACGGTGAACAATATTTGGTGTAAGTATTGATGTAAGTGTTGGGTGTAAGAATATCATTGATCATAAATATATAATGTAACCGCATCCGACACAAATTCCAATCTTCTTTAAATATAACAAAAAGTATTTTTAATTGTGTATTTCAAATATTTCTCGATAAATATTTGCGCTGCAATATTCGCAATATACATTGCAGCATCTGCATTGACCAAAATCGCAATACCTGTCACTGCGACATCAACTGCAATTTAAATCCAAAAGTTAATAAAAGATTCTGAAACTTTTTTCTTATTTTCTTAATCCTTATTTTTGTCTCTTGTTTCAAACTTGTCCTATACATTTCTTATTCTGGAATTTATTATCCATATTCTTGTGAATCTTCATATAGATATATAGCTGTCCCTTTTGGATACCCTGACTTCACCCAACTTACATGAATATAAACCAATCAAAAACATCAACTTACACAATAGAGAGAAAGGAAGAAACAAATCTATTTTTACTAGTGAAAAAAAAATCATATAAACTGTTGAACATTAAAGCAACATATTGTTGATGATGTCTGATGAATCACAGAGGGTTGTGGTGATCCACCATGCATCTAGTGACTTAAGTACAAAAGCACTTAAATGGGCTATTAATGGCTTTTCACTTGATCATGGAGACACTCTTACACTTGTTGCAATTCTTCGCCATGTAAATAGTCCAACTAGTGCCCGATTTCGTAAGTTTCTTAAGCCTAGTTATTTTCCTTCTTTATACTTCATTTTTGTGGTTTCTGTTATCATTCTAAGGTATATATATCAGAAAAAACTTAACAATCATATAGAGAATTACCCTTTTTCGGAATTTCTTCAGGTGCAATATTTGGTACTGATCAAAATATTATTGAGGAAGAGGTTGCTAAGAAGAAAGAAAAACTGCATAATCATCCATCTATCAGAAAAATTTCTGAGCAGTGTGAAAAACACAAGGTTTGAATTTGATAGTAACTTGCAACTAGATCATCTTATTCGATTTGTTCAAACTTTTACAAGAAATTTTACATATATGATAGAATATTATCTATCGTTTGATTCATGTAACCGACCTCATCTGGTGAGATAAAACTTGGTTGTTGTTGTATCTTTTATAGTCTAATAATGGAATCCTTTTCGTGAACGAAATTAATCAGATTCGATTCTTGATAGAAGTGCTTCCGGGAAAGTTACCGGAGCATGCTATAAGCGCTGCCGTCCGTTTGAAAGCAACATCGGTTATACTTGATAGGTTAGTCCATCTCTTTCAAACATTTATTTTATATATATTTTATATAATTTCAAATTTAATTTAATAATCAACCAAAATGAGAAAAGTTATCAACATATTTGCAGAGACATGAAGAAGTATAAGAAGGATTTCATGGAGAGTCTCTCTTGTGCTTTGCTGATAATGAAAAGTGGTAACTCCATTAAGCACTTGAGAGGGCCAAGGCAAACAAAATTTTCTTATACAGGTTATGACAATTCAGTTCCTGAATTCTCACCGAGTTTGTGGAGCATGACAAACGCGGTTTTCCGTTCCAGATCGAGCTCTGACCTAACGAAAATAGGCTGTCATCAACTTCATTGTCAAACGAAACAAACGCCCGAAGATAAAGATCTAGATATGGCGAGAGGCTATTGCCTATTACCGATTCCAGATAATCAAAAGACTAGTAGTGTTCTTGAAATGTATCCTAAGGAGACAGAATTTGAACATATCAGAAACCATAAAACGTATCAAATAGTCGAGAAGTTCAAGAATTCTGTTTGCAAAGTGTGTGAGAACAAAAGGCCGAAATTTGAGTTGATGAAAGAATTCACATATGTGGAGCTGCATGAAGCAACACATGGTTTTTCGCCGAAGAACTATTTATCGGAAGGTGGATTTGGTTCGGTTTATTGGGGGAAGATGCAAGGACTGAAGATTGCTGTTAAGAAGCATAAGTTTGCAAGTCTTCAAGGAGAGAAGGAATTCAAATCTGAAGTTAATGCACTAAGCAAAGCAATACATGAAAATGTGGTTATGCTGCTAGGTTCTTGTTCTGAGGGAAATAACAGATTTCTTGTGTATGAATTTGTTTGCAATGGCTCACTTGATCAACATTTATCGGGTAAGAGAAAAATCATCTTCGGAAATAGATATTTTAAATGAATAAAAATTTGTGTCATGAATCTCCTAATATGACTATAAAAGTTTAACTGGTATACATTGTCGGTGTAAAATAAGTTTTACAGATGCGTTCAAACACATTTGACTCCGTGCATGTGTAAAACGATTAGACATTGATAGTATATAGCAATTAAATTCTATGACTAACTCTAACTCTCTCTACATTTCAAATTCATGCAGAACACTCGAGAAAGCCTCTTACTTGGCCCGACAGGATCAAAGTAGCGATTGGAGCTGCGAAAGGCTTATTGTATTTGCATGAGAATAATATAATACATAGAGATGTGAGACCAAGTAACATCCTTGTCACACATGATTATGAAGCAATGGTAATGCGTTACGCAGATTATGATACTAGTTATCGAACTTTGAAATACTAGAGACTTAATAATCATTTGATTACTTATTCTATTTATTTATCAGCTGGGAGATTTTGGTCTGGCTCGAACGGAACAAATGGACTCGGTATACTCTACCGACGTTGTTGGAACTTTAGGATATATGGCACCAGAATATGCGGAATCTGGTAAAGTATCAACCAAATCAGATGTGTATTCTTTTGGGGTGGTGCTTCTTCAGCTTATAACAGGAATGAGGACCACAGACAAAAAGATTGGACACAAAAGTCTTGTGGGATGGGTAATAATTTTTGTCAAACAACATTTTTCATGTAATCACATCATATATGTCGGAGTTGTATCAGACATCAGACATGTCTTCGATTTGAAGTGTCTGTATTACGTAGCAAATAAGTGTCATATTTTGATTAATTTTTTTCAGGCTAGGCCATTGCTAAAGGAAAGGAACTATCCGGATCTAATTGACGAAAGGATGATGGATACCTATGATTGCCATCAGCTCTTTTGGATGATTCGATTAGCAGAAAAATGTCTCACCAGGGATCCTCATAAGCGATTACCAATGGATACAGTAAGTATATACTCCTATAAAAGCACGGACACAGAGACAAATACACTAGACTATAATATCAATGATTTTCTATGTAAACAACAAAATTACTTCATTTTTAAACCATAATAACCTATAAAATCATGGACACAGAGACACATACACTATACTAACACAGACATGTTGACACCTATATTAATTTAAAAAAATATACGGATACAGGTGGTTAGTGCATTGACTCATATAGTAGAAGGCAGCACATGTAGCATGGTCCTAAGAGACTGTTCTCCAGCACGGTCTGATTCATCTTATGACATGTCAGAATCTCCTATGTCAGATGTCTCACCAGAATCAGAAGATGAAGAAGATGGAATTGTCTGTGTAGGGTGCACCACAGTTAACTTACGACCTCCACCATCTCCTCCATTAGGAAGCACTTCATGGAGTAGTACATCAAGCACATGTGTTCACATGGCTGAATGAGTCTCATTGTGATGATTTAATGAATAAGGAGAATAAGGGTTAAATGTTATACTAATATTTTCTTATTTTGAGTACTCCTAAAAAGAAAACAGTGACCATAGTCTTCATCTTCTTTTTAGTACTATTTAAATAATGTTGCTCCCTATTTTTACTAATTTTATAGTTCAATATCAAATATTGATACATAATAAGTCTATCAATACTTTTTTTTCTTAAGTAATGTAACTTTAAATTCCTTATTCCCAATGTAGATATTTTGAGAGTGTGGAAAGTTATTCATATTTGTTTTAGATTTGCTAATTTGGTAGTGTAAATCAACATAATAGCTTTGTTGAAGACTAATCCAATATAACTTCTCAATTTCTTAAATTTTAGAGAAAGAATGAAGGAACTGGTTGTTACTGAAATAAAATATAAAAGAGGAAGAAAATAATACCATTAAATTGGTCAACTCAATATTTTGGTTCATAGTGAAATTTTATGGTTTGAGTTGTTGTTTTCATATAAAAAAAAAGTCGGAGAGTTGAGATCATGTTGTTGCGCTGGGTTAGCATCGCTCTTGTCTTTTAGGACTTGATAGTGCCGCTAACCAGACTCGGTAATGTGATCTCAACTTTGTTATTGCTTTTCTACAAAAACGACAACTATGACTACAAAATTTCACTCAAAATGAAGCAAATAATCACCGATTTAAACAACTTTTTTATGATTTTCACATTTGCTCACAATTTAACGACTGCTTTACTGTCAATATTTAAAAGGTTATTGATGACTACGATATTGTGGGTAATATTTGTGTAAGATTTTGGGGTATGATAATCCTGGATAACTTCGAAGAATCGTGTTCGTACACTTTCCGAACAAAGTATTGCGACCCTATTCTTGCCTGGGTTCACGAAATCTATGTGGGGATAATTCTCGAAGAATAATCTGTTTCTGGAAAAAGAGAACTGGTCAGGAATGTAGAGAGAAAGTATAGTTTCTCGTATCCAAAATCGAGGCCAAATGACTCCTTATATAGGAGATCAATAATAGAAACCGAAAAGACACAACTGTTCAGAAAACAGTCATGTCGGTTGGGAAAGGGTTTGACTGTTCAAAGGAAAATTTCGAACGGGGCGCTGCCCCGCACCCTGCCAGGGGCTTCGCCCCTTGGAACCTCATTTCAATTATTCATATTCAATTACTCGTTTGGCTCGACGAGCGTGCACTCCGCACTACCCTAACTTGTTTCAAGCTTAACGCATAATTGCATCGGCCTATAGTAAATCACATTACTACTAAAATACATTGATGATACTAAAATCACCAACAAACTCCCCCCATTTTAGTGTAATCCTTGATTTACTCACAGGTATAACGATCAAACAAATGCATAGACGAAAATGTCTTGCGATTGAATTTTCATCTTAGTACAAATACACATTCCAAATACTCGAAAATCGGGGTGTCATATCGATTGAACCCGTCAATCCATTTGAATATTTGAAGATATAGTATACATATGTTTCTTACAATACTCTACTATTCATACTTGACACTTTACAAGCCATGTGTCCTTATCCATTAATAAGCATATAGGAAGCCAAGTCTAAGCTTCCTGAAGTGGCAAAACTTCATGCTCACATAGGTGATCCTTTTAATCTTGTACCTACATTTGCAATTTTTCAAAAGAACCATTAAGAAGATATACTTTAACCTAGCCATCACTTGCAGGTCTGAGCACATACCTTGGGAAGATAAACACAATTGCTCCAATCTCTAACTACGATCTTTCCACATTGAATTATGCTTCTAACGTTGTATTAGAAGGGAATTGGGTATTGTAGCAACCTGCCCTAAAATTAAAGGTTTAGAGTCGCCACCTATTCTGAAGGGCGAATAGGAAACCCTACGCAGTTTAGAGATTCAGGGTAAGTTATTATAATCAGGTCGAGGGAAGGTGTTAGGCACCCTTAACCCTTTCCTATGGCTTTTAATTTTAAGGTAAAGGTTTGTGGCTAGAATTATTAAGGTTTATAGCTAAGGAAGTGAATAGGGGAAAAATTGAGATTTTAGGGAAGGGGACTCGCCTTGTTGCCAAGTGCCTACGTACCTCCTTATGGAGGATCAGAGTCTACGTAGTTCGGGGAAGGGTTGTACGCCCTTAGGATTAGAATTGGATTTGATATGGTTTGAAGGCTTTTTGAATGGCCTATCGTAGTTTTGAATAAGGATGAAAATCCGTAGTTTGATTTGAAGTGTTTTGAATGTTTTAGATTTGGGAAGTGTTTTAGGATTGGGCGTACAACCCTGGTTTTATATGTTACCGTTAGTTGCGATGATCAATAGGTTTGATTACCATAGTTAACGGATTAAAGGGAGGATTGCTAACCACTATAATCGATAGATTCGATTATCACGAATAGCAAATATGTGTATTTTAATTATCGTTACTCCTCATAATCGATAGATTCGATTACAAATAATAACGAATTTTAATAAAGGGAAAATTCTAATCATTGTAACCAGTAGCTTTGGTTAAAACCATTTAGCAGAATAAATTGTTATTTTAATTTATATTTAAGAATTAAATAATTATTTGGTTATTACCCACCGCGATTAATTGATTTAATCGTAGCGAATAATAAATTAAATCTTATTATTATGGCTAAAAAGGCTAATGGGATTGGACAAACCCTAATATCTAATAAGAATTTCTAGGGTTGTTGCAATTTTTAAAATTAATTTAAATATATTAAATCGAATAATCGAACAGTCGGGAAATAATCCTAGTATCATTAATCCTAATCAAATTAATTAATTAATTTAAACAATATCAACTAATATCCTAATATAAACAATTATATAATAAAGTGAATAAATAAATAATTATATAACAATTATATAATAAAGTGAACAAATAAATAATTATATAACAAAACCTGGCTTGGATCCTGTGTTCTTAGCCTTGAGGGTGCATGATAAACCTCTAGCTTGGTGTACGTTAGATTAGGACTGTAGGAGATCTGATGGTGGCAATTGAGGGGTGTACGATGGTCTTGCATTGGCTGGGCACGCAGGAATAAGACACAAGGAAAGGCAAGAAAAATAATGTAGCAACCTGGGTTCGAACCCAGGTCTTAAGGATTACCAGAAATCATCCACACCACTCATGCCAAATTGTTTAGTTGTTAATATATTGAATAAAAAACAAAATAAGTGAAAAGAGATTACATGAACCTGTTTCAATCCAAACGCCGCCTGGGCCACACATGTAGTTTGATTATCCAATCAAGAAGAGAGAAAGTGGATGAGACTTTTGACCCACCTGTACCGCAGCGCCACGTCTGGAGAGAGAAACGGAGGTGTTGACGGACCAATCCCATGAAGACACGCAATCGTCTTCTTCATGGGGGTGCATGAATCGTGAAACACTCCTCCAAGACCGCAAAAACGCAGCTCCACCCTCCATCTTCTCATGACCATAACTCCCTCAATTCTCCACGAAATCGAACGAAATTTGAACCAAAATTGTAGAGCTAAATGCCACGAACACAACCATCATAAATTTAAAACAAATAGAACGTTGTATCAAGCATAAAATCAGACTCAAAGTTGCGGATCCAACATGTTTCAACAACACAAACACATAATAAAAACTCAAACAAAACAATGTTATTCTAACAAATAAATAACCCAGATCTCATAATTCAAACATGGTGAATCTAATGGCGTGGTTCTCTTGTTCTAAAAGCGTCTGGGCCGTGAGAACCGAAGTGAGCTCCTTCCTTGCCCTAGCAATGGTGCTTCGTGGTTGGGGCATCAAAGCTTCAAAAAGATGACTCCCTTCTGTCTTAATTCATGTCATAAACTCAACAAAACACTCAAAGCACGTCAAAATCCACTGGTGCTTCACAAACGAAAATCAAGAGTGTAATGCAATTATGTTAAACATGAAGCATGAATTTTAAGCATTATAGTGTGTTATGAACCATGCAAACTTACTCTATAATACCTTAGGAGTGTATAGAGATGATTGAGCAAGCTTGAAAGTGGCTGTAATGGAAGCACGAATTTTCCACCTTTCCTTTGATTTTTTTTTACTTTCAAACCCTAGCCCTTGCAGCCATTTTTCGTCCCCCCTCTCCTTCTCAATGTTTAGAATATATATCTTATCATTTTAGGGTTACAATCTTAGGAAATAATCAATCAATTAGTTCCATAAAAATTGAAAAATAGATTTTGTATAAAACCTTTCTAATTTTAAACCCCATGATATTTTATGCATATTTCCATTTAATCTTGACCATTGGATTGACTTTGGATTGATTGAATATTTGGTACATGAATCATAAAAATTATCTCATTAAGATGTGATTTTATTTTGATTTAAGTTGATTTTAAATGGATAAAATCAAATATAAATAAAATATAAATCATGAAATAAAATTCATATGATTAATGGGCCTCTCTTGAGCTTGAGATCACGTGGAGAATATAATTTATAGGCCCATTAGTCAAAATAATCAAACTTGCTCACTTTGCATCTTATGCATTTCCTCAAAATCGCCTAACTTGCATAACTTGTACCTTGCTCAATTTTTGACATATGAAAGTGTTCTTGGACTCTTTAGAAAGCTCAAAGAGTCCTCTAAACACTCTCTTTGGTTTCATCTCCATTGAAGTTTCCATGCTCAAGTTATGAGCTTTGACCTAAAAGGTGTTTTTGTTGACTTTTTTTTGGAGAACCTTTGAGCCTTAAGCCCTTGAAGATGATCAGAGGAGGGCAAATTTTGGGGTATGACAGCTGCCCCTGTTCAATCTTCTTAAACCTGAAGAGTCGGATAGGCACGTCTGCCTATCGTGATCTAAAGGTAGAAGATGATTGAACACTGAGAATGCCCTGAAATTTTCATTTGTCGGGAAGAAGTTCTGTGGGAGATGGGCTTAAATATGCCATCCAAGGTAAATACCATTTTTCCAAATGTTAAGCATATGCTTGTGGATGGAACCACGTGTTTTTGATCGTAGCATGGCCTAAAAAGGCAACCTGAACTTTATGCAATGTTATGATGCATGCGATGCATGATGCAGTGAGCTTCTCAAAATAAATGAGAGTCATGTATGTATATGCATAATGTATGAATGAGGTATGTTAGTTGAATGATGCATGACTATTAGCTATGTTAGTTAAAGTATGTTAGTAGGTCTGAAAAGAAAGATAACACCTTTGATTGTTATTGATGGTGTTTTGAAAGAGATCACTGCCGAGGGACTAACGTGATAAACTCAATTGAGAAACCTTTTTGAAAATCTTGTTGTAAAACCCTTTGTGAAAACCCCTTTGTTCGAGTGTGAGAGAAAAGAATCGTCCTGCTAAAGCCTGAGTCTTACATAGCGAGAACTTGTAACAAGGATCACTTGTTATGATTCTAACAAGCTTACCTGCACCAATGGGATCCTTTGCTAGGGTTATAGCAAACTCACCTGCACCAATAGGATCCTTTGCTAGGGTTATAGCAAACTCACCTGCACCATTAGGATAATTTGCGAGGGTTATCGCAAACTCACCTGCACCATTAGGATTATTTGCGAGGGTTATCGCAAACTCACCTGCACCATTAGGATAATTTGCGAGGGTTATCGCAAACTCACCTGCACCATTAGGACAATCTGCGAGGGTTATCGCAAACTCACCTGCACCATTAGGATTATTTGCGAGGGTTATCGCAAACTCACTTGCACCATTAGGATAATTTGCGAGGGTTATCGCAAACTCACCTGCACCATTAGGATTATTTGCTAGGGTTATAGCAAACTCACCTGTATGAAAAGAATTCACTTGTTTGGAGACTCACGACTCGAGGGTCTGAGAAAATAGGATGTCAAATATTCACGACTCAAGGGTCGGGAAGGAAACGATATGTTTAGAAACTCACGACTCGAGGGTCGGAAAACACACCAATCACAACACGAGGGTTAGAACTTACGACACGTGGGTCGGAAAACACCTATCACAACACGAGGGTTGGAAACTCACGACACGTGGGTCAGAAACTAGGCTTTTGTAATATGTGAACACACTAGATGATATGCATATGCTAATGCGTATGTATATTTATGAGTGAAATGAACAGCAAGGTTGCTATCATCGGTAAGGTTACCGGGATACATCAATCAGGTGATTGGGAAGAATATCTCAGTAAGGTTACTGGCATCGGTAAGGTTACCGGGAAGCAGGTGGACAATGTAGCTTAGCACCAGAGTTTTTTGATGTATGGGATAATGCTTATGCCTATGCATATTGATGTAATGAGTGGAACGAAGTAATGTCTTCTATAAGACTACCTGAAAAGGTTTCCGGAATGAATATAAACATTTGCCTTAAAGAAGACTACCTGAAAAGGTTCTTAGCAAAGGACAATGAATGTCTTAGAAAAGGCTACCTAGAAAGGTTCTTAAAATGGAATGTCTTAAAGAAGATTACCTAAAAAGGTTCTTGGAAATGGCTATGATTGTTTTTAGAGAAGACTACCTGAAAAGGTTCTTAGAAAGGATCGTGAGATTTGTCTTAAAGAAGACTACCTGAAAAGGTTCTTGGAAAATGACGGTGATTGTCTTAGAGAAGACTGCCTGAAAAGGTTCGTAGAAAAGAATGTCTTGAAAAAGACTACCTAAAAAGGTTCTTAGAAAGGATAGAAATTTGTCTTAAAGAAGACCACCTGGAGAGGCTGAAAGATGTCTTAAAAAGACTACCTACAAAGGCTGAAAGATGTCTTAAAAAAGGCTACCTAAAAAGGTTCTTGGGAAGGACGATGATTTATCTTAAAGAAGACTACCTAGAAAGGTTCTTAGTATGTCTTAAAAGAAGACTACCTGAAAAGGTTCTTGGCAAAAGAATGTCTTACAGAAGACTACCTAAAAAGGTTCTTGGAAATGATGATGATTTTCTTAAAGAAGACTACCTAGAAAGGTTCTTAGAATGTCTTAAAAGAAGACTACCTGAAAAGGTTCTTGGCAAAAGAATGTCTTACAGAAGACTACCTAAAAAGGTTCTTGGAAATGATGATGATTTTCTTAAAGAAGACTACCTAAAAAGGTTTTTAGGAAAATAATGTCTTAAAGAAGACTACCTGAAAAGGTTCTTAGGAAAATAATGTCTTAAAGAAGACTACCTGAAAAGGTTCTTGGAAATGATGACAATTCGTCTTGAATAGGACTGCTTGAGGAGACTCCTAGAAAGGATTGTGAGATTTTCCTTAAAGAAGACTACCTAAAAAGGTACGGTGTAATGTATCGACCAATGTATGTAATGCATGATGATCCCATGATAGGTTGTTGATAACCAAAGCGTATATAGCTCGCTGGAGTTGTAAGTTTGTTTGATAAGGTGGGGTGTGATGCTAGCGCGACTTCCCAATCCCTGTTTTTTTTAATTTTGAAGACCATAGTTAGGAGAATGATTTGTCGGATGTTGTAAAGTGCGAGAACGCCTTTTTCTTTTGTTGTGCGTCTTGCCACAGTTTGGCTCTTTTGAATTACTCCACACCTTTGAATTTTCGAAGTCCTCCGTGTCTTTCACCTTTTTGCAATTCGTACCTTTAACCTTTTCGAGGATCACTACACCTTTAACCTTTGGAGGTTCTCCACACCTTTAACCTCTCGAGGTTTTCCACACCTTTAACCTTTGAATTGTTCACCTTATGGGTTTGATACCCCATGCCCCAATGTTTAGTGGAAAAAGATGCCTATGATCTCCAAGCCATGAAGGAAGTGCCCCGAGAAATAACCTTGTCGTGTGCTTCGACGTTTAGATTAAAGGGTATGCCCTTGATTTCCAGATTATGGAAGGTTATCCATAGTCTTCTATCCTTCTGAATTTGAATTCTTCCCATGTTTTGACATGCCCCTGATTGCTATTGCTTCGAGATGTGCCCCAAGTCAATTGGACCTTAGGAAGAATGCCCCTAGTAAATAGGATGTTTGGTCGTATGCCCCTGTTTAGGAAAACCTTCTGGACGTGGTTTCCCCATTCAAGAGTCTTTATCAGAAATGGTCGCCTTTGGTTAAACCAAATTCGAGATCTCATTGAGTGCTTTGTTCGTAGATGACGTTGTACCCTTTGAGAAGTAACTCCAATGTGTATGTAAGTTTTTAAATCGAAGTCCGTTATGAATTAGGACTAGATGATTGGAAATGAATGTTTGAAAGAGCGTAGTGGTTAGAAATAGTTTTAACAAACTTAGGAGTCAGTATAACAAAATCCTACTTTATATGCTTTCGTAGTTAACCTTGCCTCAATTAGGACTTTTGAATGTTGTAACTTGGCTTGGTTTATGGTTTAAAGAAACAACGGATATAAGGCTCAAAATTTATTTAACCCACCCCTTTCACCTTGATGTTCTCCAGATCCTAGAAATTCGCCTAATCCAATGAATGTGCTTTGTTTGTAAGAGAATCGTTTCAGTTTTGATATTGAGCAGAAGCCTTAGTAGAGATCCAAGCATCGATGAAAAATGTTGTAGAGATCCAAGCATTGTTTGGGAAGCCTAGATGATTTAACGGTCACAAGATTATCCTTGGTATTTCTCCTTTGTATTGTTTTTGTCCCTTATTTTTGCATGAACCAATTCCCTTGAATTTGATCCATCGGGATGCCCTAACTTTTGTGAAGGCAAGCCTCTACAACATTTTGTTTTGATGAAGACAACTTTAAATCTCTCAAGATCATGTACATATATCAAAAAGATGGAAAAAGATGCATGGCTTTGTTCAAGCTTCAAACCTTTAAGGTATATGAAATTCTTGTCATATACAATCTTAGTGCTCAAAATAATTTCATCTTGCATGTTAAAATTTAGTAAAATAGTTTTCATATTTTTCTTTTGAACTTTGTTGGAGAAATGTGTTACTACAAATTTTTATTACACTTAAAAAATATATCTTTTATATTTTTTTTACTATGTCAATCATGTACATTATGAGACAATATATTGCATGGTTAAGACAATATAATATTTTAAGTTACTGTTTGTGTATCTAAAAAATATGGTTAAAACAATTGATTGGTTTTGAAGAACAATAGATTGGCTTTTGGATCTGTTAATTAAGAAAACGTTTTTGCTTAAAAAAAAAAAACAATTGATTGCATGTAGCCTCAATCAATTTCCCATGACTCAGTTTTCAAAATAAATATGTTCTTTTTGTGTAAATGAATTGACGTTTTTTTTTAATAGACTGTTGCCATTCTTTTTTTAAAAAAAACACTGAAACATGTTCATTTTAGGAACATACCGTTTCGTAACACAACTTCACCAAAAGGCACATTTTTTCTTCAGCAAATGTTTTCCAACAGTTGTTAAGTTTCACGTGGAGTTTTCTCAGCACTATATATTGTATTTTCAAATTTATTTTTTAAAAAACCTCTTTCAATCAATTAAATAAAAACTCTCTGCATATTTTTACCAAATAGAAATTTCATCAAGTGATACTTTTGATTCATATTTTTCATATTATATTCATAAAGTATCTTGAGCACTTAAGAGAGTATATTGTTCTTGAGTTTCATATTTGAAAGAGAAGAAGTCCTTCATAGGATTTATATACTACAAATTTATTTATTCAAAAATTCTTGTTTGTATCACATCTTATTTTTCCAGGATTGTTGGAATTAAGATTGTGTGAAGTGTATTCCTTGTTTTCAGGATTGTTGGAAACAAGAAGTTGAATGTGAGAGGATTGTTCTCATTTCAACTTGATAAATCCAAGAGGATTGTTCTTGGTGGTTTGGGTGTTAGAAGATTGTAGGATAAGTCTTGGGATTAGGCTTGTACAAATATCTAACAATAGTGAAATCTCTTTCGTGTTGAAAGGGGACTGGAGTACTCTCGGATTGTGAGGGGAACCAGTATACATCATTGTGTTCTTTACTTTTCCGCATTTTACCGCTTTCATCACTATTACCAAGAAAAGAAAAGAACCATTCCAAAATCTTCAAACACTTAACCAGAAAAATAAGTACAAGTATTCTAAAAACCGGATAAATCTTTGAAAACCTAATTCACCCCCCCCCCTTCTTAGGCGCACTCTTAAACTTACAACTTTTGCCTAAGTCATTTTTGTTTTCTTTCGTGAAATTTTCCATTTTGACTTAGCAGGCGTTTTTTCTTTTGGATGCTCTTTTTGATATTTGATCCTTGGATGTTGAATATTGAATATTGTGACTACCATGTTTGACTTTGATTTGTAAGCTTCGACTTTGATAACTTCCTGGATCTTGGATGATATATTGAGGAATAAGATTGTTGCAAATGTTATCTCCATTGCTTCCTCAATCTCGGATGAACGCGAGGAAGAAGGCATGCTTGAACCTTTGCTTTGCTTGATCCTTATGCTTGAACCTTTGCTTTATTGATTGATTCTCTTGACAACCAAAATACGCCATTGAATTAATTGAAATCTACCCTGCCCCTGGTTAAATCAAGGTTTATTTGAAAAGTAGAAACAAGCTCCAACTCCTGGCTCGAGGGGGTAACGAGGGATTAACATCCTTATATCTCCACTGTTTGGGAATTGAAACAATGCTTGTACATCGTCGGTTCGATATTACCTTGAAAGCATATGTTTAGCGAGACTTAGTTATTTGTATTCGTCATTCTCCCTTAAGTTTGTTAATAATTGAAAGTCGAAATTAAAACAGAATAGAAGAATGCGAGTGGAAAGTCGTAGTAGTGAGCGAATGAGGCGAATGGATTGATTTCAAAACATGCATGAATATTTTATTGAATTACTATTCGAAAGGTACAACATTTTTACATCAAATAACATCTTAGGATCGTAGAAGTTACAACTTGAAATGATAAACCTATTGATCCTAGGGCAATCTCTTTTGTGAGTCTGTCGACTTTGTTTCACTCCTTAGTTCGTGGACTTGTAGGAGTAAAGGGTAATCTCGAACTTTCCTTGGGCACGTCAAACCTGTCGGGAATAAATTTGTTAGCGGTGGGTTTTCGTCGTATCGGAACTTCATGAGTTTCCTTTGACTGAACCTCTTTTTCTTTTTCTAAGGATAGTATCACACCGTTCGCAATCCTTGGGGTTCGTAGATTGATAAAGGAAATGTAGGACCCTTTTGCCCCTTGGTGTGGGGTTAACATATGTCGACTTCCCTCCATCGTAGTTATGCACCTTTGTTCAGGATAGTGCCCCATTAGGACTAATCCTTGCCCCCAGGTTATCGTAGAGCGTCTTTGTAAATTTGATGTGTTCTAAGATGAACCCCTTTATGGCTAGATACCTCTTGAGTGTATCTATGAGGGAACTCTTTTGTTGAACTAATCCTTGCTCGACGATAGCCTTTGTTGTATTTATAATATTGTTTTGAAAAAGGCATGAACACGTGGTTGGCATAGTGGAAGACATCCTCTTTTTTGTAGCAAGGCCGAGATCGTTTTCAATAATTTATCCTCCTTTCTCCATACTTGATAATCCTTTTATTTCTTTGGGAGTTTCGGGAAACCGGATAGCACGGTAAGTATGGATGCGGGCGAAGATAGAAATGCAAATGTAAATGTAAATGTATGAACGCATGAAAATGCGAATGCATGCGTATGCGAAAGACTCCTTTTTTTGTATACTATGACTCCTTGTATGTAATGCAATACAAATGTCTAACGCATAATCCTAGGGATAGCCTTAGAGGCGACATTAGACCCTAGTGAAATCCTTGCAAGATAGGTGTTATGACACGCCAATGGGAATCCCTTAAATCAAGGAATAGTAGAAGGTAGCAGTTGATGACCGTTCAGGACAGTCACCAAGTCTCATGACCTTCGAGAGGTCGTTCGACGTGTACTTATGAAGTTGTCCCTCGTGGGAAGGTTCTCTATGTGGAACGCAACCTATCTAAGGACGATATTGGAGAAAATGAAATCCCTACAGGCTAGGGATGAAAGATGTATAAATGGAAATTCAAAACCCTACGAGTTAGGGGATACGTGGGTCATTTGTTTAACGTCGTTTGAGCTCGACGGTTCGATGGTGCACCAAGGCTTGACGAGCGAAATGACACACCATCGCGGTTTGCTTATCCATCGTGGTATCCTTTGATTCTTTGTTCATTTACAGTCCAGCTTTCTTGTGTTTTAGGGTCCTCCACCACAATGGATCCATAATTTCTCACCTCTCTCACAACAAATGGCCCCGACCACTTTGACTTTAATTTACTAGGAAACACCTTGAGTCTTGAATTGCACACTAACACCATTTGTCCAACTTCAAAGTTTTTGTGATGAGTCTTTCCCTCATGATTTGCCTTCTCCTTGTCCTTGTGAAATTGATTCGCCACCTCAATGATTTCTCCTTTTTCATCATCGATTCGAAAGTTGTCATGTTCATCCTTAGGAGGCTTCGTAGACTCAAAAAGAGTAAAAATTACCTCTTTATCTTGCACCCTTACTTTCATAATCCCATCATCGATATCAATCATCATTCGGGTGGTCTTCATGAATGGTCTTCCAAGTATTAATGGAACATCACAATCCTCCTCCATGTCGACTACCACAAAATCAACCGGGAACAAAAATTTGTCAACCTTTACTAGCATGTCTTGTACAACTCCATATGGTGAAATGATAGACTTATCGGCTAGTTGCAAAGTTATCCTGGTGTGTTTCATCTCAATGTTCCCCAATCTCTTGACAACGGATAAAGGTATTAAATTGATGCTAGACCCCAAATCAACCAAACCATTACTAATGTAGTTACCTCCAATGGTGATCGGTAAAATGACTCGTCCCGGATCGGCTTCCTTTCTTGGGGGAGTTTTTTGAATAATTGCACTATAATGAGCATCAAGCACAACTGTCTCTTCATCCGTGTACTTCTTTTTCTTTGTGAGCATTTGCTTCATGAATTTTGCATACTTGGGCATTTTCTCCAATGCTTCGGAAAATGGAATATTTATGTGAAGTTGTTTAAATATATCCATAAATCGAGCGTAGCGCCTTGCGTCTTCCTTCCTTGATTGCACATGCGGGTAAGGTAGATGTTGGAGAGGAATTGTGCTCACATTCTCATTTCTCTTTTTATTCCTCTTCACTTTTTTGTCATTTTTCTCTCTTCCTTCTTTTTCTTTCCGCTCTTTTTCAACTAATTCTTCCTCCACTTTCTCCTCACTCTTTTCTCCCTCATCTTCAACTACCACCTCACCCTTTTGGTTTTCAACTATTATTTCCTCATCATCTTCCACTATAACACCTCCATCTATTCCACCATTTATCTCTTTACCACTTCTTGTCACAATGGCTTTGCAATGCTCCCTTGGATTTGTTTGAGTGCTGGCGGGAAAAGAAGATCCCGGTTGTTGTTCGGACAATTGCTTTGCAAGTTGACCCACTTGAGTTTCTAAGTTCTTTATGGCCGCTTCATTGCTCCTTTGGTTAGCCATGGATGCTTGCATGAATTGTGTAAGAGTGTCTTCCAATTTTGAGCTCCCACCTTGAGATTGTTGACCTTGGACTTGAGGGTTTGGGCTTTGATAAGGACTTTGATGTTGATAGTGTTGATTGTTGAATCTTGAGGGTTGAAATCCTTGGTTGTTTCTTTGGTACGGATTATTGTGAGGTGGAGGTTGCCTTTGATAACCTTGATTTTGATTGTTGACATAATTCACTTCTTCACCCTCGGGAGGAGGACAAAACCCGGTAGGATGGTCACCTTGACAAAGTTCACAACTTGCCACGTGAGAAGTCATTTGCATCCCATGAATTTCCTTCATTTGTTGTGGAAGCTTCGACATTTGCTTAGTGAGTAACTCAACTTGTTGAGAGAGAATCTTGTTTTGAGCAAGGATGGCATCATTGGTGTTTAATTCGAGAACACCCGGCTTCCTTTGTGATGGACTCCTATCATGTTGAGTTTGGAGATCATTGAGTGCCATACGATCGATTATCATTATTGCATCCTCCGTGCTTTTTGACATTAAAGATCCACCCGCGGTAGCATCCAAAAGTGTCTTGTGCACCGGTTGAAGTCCATTGCGGAAGATGTGAATTTGTGTGAGATCATCAAAACCGTGACCCTTGCATTTTCTAAGCATGGATTTGAATCTTTCCCAAGCATCATTTAAGGACTCGTTGCTTCCTTGATTGAAAACCGCGATTGCCGTTTTGGCCTCCATGAATCGGGATTGAGGAAAATATCGTTCTAAAAATTTTTCTTCCAATAGATTCCAATCCGTCATCACATTTGGTAATTGATCAAGATACCATTCTTTGGCTTTCCCAATTAATGAGTGTGGAAATAGTCTCTTGAACAATGATTCTTCATTCGCCGCATCGACTCCCGTTGAACCCGCAATCTCATAAAATTTGGTGAGATGTGCGAAAGGATCCTCATGATCCATTCCGGTGAATGGATTTGCATAAACAAGTTGAAGGATTCCGGTCTTCATCTCCGTATTTGCTCCACCTTGTGCATTGCGTGCAAATTGGGCGGTACGTCTTGGACTATTGGCGGACATTTCGGTTGGAACAACACCCGCCATGTCTCCTTCAAAAGTGTCTACAACTACCTCTTCAATTTGATTGTTAGAAGAAGTAGATGCCTCTTCTCTTTGTCGCTTCTCTTGGGCCAACTTCCTTCTTCTTCGTGTCTTGCTATTGAGCTTTCGGAGTGTTCTTTCAATTTCGGGATCGAAATGAAATTGCTCTTCGGTAGCTTTTTCTCGCATACACAAGGATCTACAAAACTAGTAAACCAAGTGAAACGCAAAAGAATTAAGAATAAAGTAACAAACTTAAAACAATGAACTATTGCAATGCTTGCAATATCAAACGCCAATCCCCGGCAACGGCGCCAATTTGTTGAATAGTATATTCAAGGAAAATATTTTTAAATCGTATCCACAGAGATTGGGTGATATTACCGCCGTTCTATAGTTACTATTATTTTAAGTTTGAAAGGTAATAAAGTTGTTTTGTTTTGAATCGCTATTTGTTCTAATCAAGACAATTGTAAGACAATAAACTAAAACTTGTTTCAATAATAAAAGAATGACAAGATTGGTTTGGTTTCACTACCCCTATCTTCTATGTGACTTTAACAACAAATGCATAACTTCATTAATGGTGAAATGCTCTAGTATCCTCCCAACAATGTTTATGTCTAAACAAAATTGTGAAAGTTAATATATTAATCTTTAGATGATCTCTCACTCTAACTATCAATATACTAATCTTGATTGTTTGATACAAATAGAAAAGTAGCAAATAAATCTATCTCTAGCATTTATTCACTATTTGATAAAATGTTGTAGACCAAGACTTGAAATATATTTCTCAATCATAAATCAAATCTAAATATAAAAGATAAAACAACAACATTCATCCATTTCAATACCAATGAAGTTCATACAAATGTGCTAGAGAAAATACATAGTTAACAAGGATAGCTACTACCTCCAATCTTGTCAAAGAGGGATTTAGCTACTCATCACCATGGTTGACAACAAGAAGAATGAAGAAGAAGCTATGAGCATCAATCTCTCACAAAGGTGCAAGCTTTTCTCTCCAAAACCCTAGTCTCAATGTGTGGTTTTCAATATAATAGAATCCTCTAAATTCCCTTTTTTATCTCCCTAAATAACCCCTAATTCGTACTAACTTTTTATCTTCAAAAGATAAAACCCTATCTCATGACAAGTGGCAACCAAATAAAAGAACAAATTCTGCAGCGCACTGTTTGCGGGGCAAACAATGTTTGCGGGGCAAACAGGGAATCTTTTGCCACATCAGTTTCACTTCAAAACTGGACTTGTTCAGCATCTATCAGTTGGCGGGGCAAAGGATGTTTGCGGGGCAAACAGGCTTCATCAGAACTTCTTTTGCTATTCCAAGTCTTCAAGTAATTCCTCTTCGCTTCCATGAGCTTCAAACCTAATTAAAGCACTACAAAACTAACAAACATGTGAAATAACAATTCAAATGAACTAAAACTTAACAAAATTGCAAAATTATTAAATTGTACAAATAAAAGTGTGATTATTGAATGAAAAGTGGTTAAAGGGACCAAAAACAATATATGAAAGTCAGTACTATTTGGTCCCTAACAGTTACCAGCTCTCATGGCCATTGTGAAGCCAATCGACGTGCGTTAATGAGGATGTCCTTCAGGGGAAGGACACGTTGTTGTAGAAACACATGAACGTAAAAGAAAATCCCTACCGGCTAGGGAGTTCGTAGGAGCAAGCATAGAGTGAACGTTCGAGACAATCACTATATCTCATGGCCATCGAGAGACCAATTGACGTATGCTAACGAAGATGTCCTTCGTAGGAAGGACGCGTAGTTATAGAAATACAAGGATATAAAAGTAAAGTCCCTACAGGCTAGGGAGTGCGTAGATGGTGATGTCCTTCGTGGGAAAGACATGGTCTTAGGAATTAGAGTCCCTACAGGCTAGGGAATACGTAGGGATACCTGCAAAATTGAAACGCATAGCTATTCGAAGTATATAAATTGCAAGCATATAATGAGCACAGAAGCACAAAAGTCCTAGGTTCATAGGTTCGACGTAGCGGCTTTAGGGAGCCTACCCTTTCCATGGGAGTGTTCTAGAAGGTCTCATGGGGTCGTTCGTAGCCTCCGAGACTTTTTGTCTCTTTGGATTTTAGAACAACTCATTTTATCCATGAGGTTCGAATTTTTGGGGTAGGTTCTCAGAGAGATCAGCCAAATACCAAGTCCTGCCCTCAACAAGGTCAAGCCTCGTATTGGACATTTCCGGATATTCAACCCACTCTGAGTGGAGTTATCAATGAGACTCGTAGGCGATTCAAGTCCCCCCTGGTCTTAAGGATAACTCCCACACTTAGGTTTTAACAAACAATTTATAATATCCCGAAAAAGATAGAAAACAGCAATTTATATCAAACGACAATAAATATAGATAAGTAATTAAACAATATTTAAATTACTGTAAAAATTTGCGGTAACTTAAGACTGTAAATAAATAAATAAATTTAAATTTAAATATTTAAAACTAACCTGGAAATCCAGCCGCTTATAATTTAACAATATAGTAAGACAGTAATTAAATAAAAATTTAAATTACTGTAATTTAAGGCTATAAATAAATAAATTAAATTAAATTTAAATATTTAAAGAACTAACCTCAAATCCGGCTGCTTATAATTTAGACAATGCATTAAAGCAGCAAATATTTAAACAAACATATGCATTTATTTAACAGACGTAAATAGATGGAGGGATAAATAAATAAAAAAAGTAAAAGGGTGACTTAAAACGCAAGACATTCGCAGAATATAATTTGCAAACATATAATAAGCACAAAAGCACATAAGCCCTAGGTTCAAAGGTCCGACATGACGGCTTAGGGAGGCTACCCTTCCCATTGGTATGTTCTAAACAAGGGTCTCATGGGGTCGTTCGTAGCCTCCGAGACTTTTCGTCTCTTTGGATTTTAGAACAACTCATTTTATCCATGAGGTTCGAGTTTTTGGAGTAGGTTCCCAAAGAGATCAGCCAAATACCAAGTCCCGCCCTCAACAAAGTCAAGCCTCGTATTGGACATTTCCGGATATTCAACCCACTCTAAGTGGAATAATCAATAAGACTCGTAGGCGATTCAAGTCCCCCCTGGTCTTAAAGATAATTCCCACACTTAGGTTTTAACAACAGTTTATATATAACCCAGAAGATGTAATAGGAATAAAAATATTCAATTAAATAAATATTTAATTAAATTGCGGTAATGAAATTTCAAAGGAAGTAAATAAATAAAATTTAAATATTTAAAAAAACTAACCTTGAACTCCGGCCATTTGCAATTTTAAAAAAAATACAATACACAGCAAATATTTAAATAAACAGGTATTATTTAAATAAACTGTAAATAAACGGAATTGCGGTAAATAAATGAAATGGAAAATAAATAAATAAATAAATGTAAATTAAATATTTATTAAAAACCATAAACCCTAAAATGGCAAATTAGCCGAACCCTAAAAAATTTTCCAAATACCTAGATTTTTCGCCAAAAACCTAAACCCTGTCAAAACCTATAGGAGCCTAATAATTCACCATTAAGTGTGTCCCCAGCAGAGTCGCCAGCTGTAGCAACCTGCTCTAAAATTAAAGGTTTAGAGTCGCCACCTATTCTGAAGGGCGAATAGGAAACCCTACGCAGTTTAGAGATTCAGGGTAAGTTATTATAATCAGGTCGAGGGAAGGTGTTAGGCACCCTCAACCCTTTCCTATGGCTTTGAATTTTAAGGTAAAGGTTTGTGGCTAGAATTATTAAGGTTTATAGCTAAGGAAGTGAATAGGGGAAAAATTGAGATTTTAGGGAAGGGGACTCGCCTTGTTGCCAAGTGCCTACGTACCTCCTTATGGAGGATCAGAGTCTACGTAGTTCGGGGAAGGGTTGTACGCCCTTAGGATTAGAATTGGATTTGATATGGTTTGAAGGCTTTTTGAATGGCCTATCGTAGTTTTGAATAAGGATGAAAATCCGTAGTTTGATTTGAAGTGTTTTGAATGTTTTAGATTTGGGAAGTGTTTTAGGATTGGGCGTACAACCCTGGTTTAATATGTTACCGTTAGTTGCGATGATCAATAGGTTTGATTACCATAGTTAACGGATTAAAGGGAGGATTGCTAACCACTATAATCGATAAATTCGATTATCACGAATAGCAAATGTGTGTATTTTAATTATCGTTACTCCTCATAATCGATAGATTCGATTACAAATAATAGCGAATTTTAATAAAGGGAAAATGCTAATCATTGTAACCAATAGCTTTGGTTAAAACCATTTAGCAGAATAAATTGTTATTTTAATTTATATTTAAGAATTAAATAATTATTTGGTTATTACCCACCGCGATTAATTGATTTAATCGTAGCGAATAATAAATTAAATCTTATTATTATGGCTAAAAAGGCTAATGGGATTGGACAAACCCTAATATCTAATAAGGATTTCTAGGGTTGTTGCAATTTTTAAAATTAATTTAAATATATTAAATCGAATAATCGAACAGTCGGGAAATAATCCTAGTATCATTAATCCTAATCAAATTAATTAATTAATTTAAACAATATCAACTAATATCCTAATATAAATAATTATATAATAAAGTGAATAAATTAATAATTATATAACAATTATATAATAAAGTGAATAAATAAATAATTATATAACAAAACCTGGCTTGGATCTTGTGTTCTTAGTCTTGAGGGTGCATGATAAACCTCCAGCTTGGTGTACGTTAGATTAGGACTGTAGGAGATCTGATGGTGGCAATTGAGGGGTGTACGATGGTCTTGCATTGGCTGGGCGCGCAGGAATAAGACACAAGGAAAGGCAAGAAAAATATTGTAGCAACCTGGGTTCGAACCCAGGTCCTAAGGATTACCAGAAATCATCCACATCACTCATGCCAAATTATTTAGTTGTTAATATATTGAATAAAAAACAAAATAAGTGAAAAGAGATTCCATGAACCTGTTTCAATCCAAACGCTGCCTGGGCCCCACATGCATTTTTATTATCCAATCAAGAAGAGAGAAAGTGGATGAGACTTTTGACCCACCTGTACCGCAACGCCACGTCTGGAGAGAGAAACGGAGGCGCTGACGGACCAATCCCATGAAGACACGCAATCGTCTTCTTCATGGGGGCTGCATGAATCGTGAAACACTCCTCCAAGACCGCAAAAACGCAGCTCCGCCCTCCATCTTCTCATGACCATAACTCCCTCAATTCTCCACGAAATCGAATGAAATTTGAACCAAAATTGTAGAGCTAAATGCCACGAACACAACCATCATAAATTTAAAACAAATAGAACGTTGTATCAAGCATAAAATCAGACTCAAAGTTGCGGATCCAACATGTTTCAACAACACAAACACATAATAAAAACTCAAACAAAAGAATGTTATTCTAACAAATAAATAACCCAGATCTCATAATTCAAACATGGTGAATCTAATGGCGTGGTTCTCTTGTTCTAAAAACGTCTGGGCCGTGAGAACCGAAGTGAGCTCCTTCCTTGCCCTAGCAATGGTGCTTCGTGGTTGGGGCATCAAAGCTTCAAAAAGATGACTCCCTTCTGTCTTAATTCATGTCATAAACTCAACAAAACACTCAAAGCACGTCAAAATCCACTGGTGCTTCACAAACAAAAATCAAGAGTGTAATGCAATTATGTTAAACATGAAGCATGAATTTTAAGCATTATAGTGTGTTATGAACCATGCAAACTTACTCTATAATACCTTAGGAGTGTATAGAGATGATTGAGCAAGCTTGAAAGTGGCTGTAATGGAAGCACGAATTTTCCACCTTTCCTTTGATTTTTTTTTTACTTTCAAACCCTAGCCCTTGCAGCCATTTTTCGTCCCCCCTCTCCTTCTCAATGTTTAGAATATATATCTTATCATTTTAGGGTTACAATCTTAGGAAATAATCAATCAATTAGTTGCATAAAATTTGAAAAAAAGATTTTGTATAAAACCTTTCTAATTTTAAACCCCATGCTATTTTATGCATATTTCCATTTAATCTTGACCATTGGATTGACTTTGGATTGATTGAATATTTGGTACATGAACCATAAAAATTATCTCATTAAGATGTGATTTTATTTTGATTTAAGTTGATTTTAAATGGATAAAATCAAATATAAATAAAATAGAAATCATGAAATAAAATTCATATGATTAATGGGCCTCTCTTGAGCTTGATATCACGTGGAGAATATAATTTATAGGCCCATTAGTCAAAATAATCAAACTTGCTCACTTTGCATCTTATGCATTTCCTCAAAATCGCCTAACTTGCACAACTTGTACCTTGCTCAATTTTTGACATATGAAAGTGTTCTTGGACTCTTTAGAAAGCTCAAAGAGTCCTCTAAACACTCTCTTTGGTTTCATCTCCACTGAAGTTTCCATGCTCAAGTTATGAGCTTTGACCTAAAAGGTGTTTTTGTTGACTTTTTTTTGGAGAACCTTTGAGCCTTAAGCCCTTGAAGATGATCAGAGGAGGGCAAATTTTGGGGTATGACAGGTATACCATAGCTAATAGATTTAAATGGACTTTAATCCCATCCCAATTACCGACTTCTTCACTAAGTCTCTAGATAACCCCTTCGTTAAGTGGTCAGCTAAGTTTTGTTGTGACCAAACAAACTCAGTAGATATCACCCCATTCATGATTAATTCCCTAATCATACTATGTCTAATACCCAAATGTCTAGACTTTCCATTGTATATTTGACTATAAGCTTTAGCCAGTGTGGCACTACTATCACAATGGATAGAAATTGGTGATATCGGTTTAGGCCATATCGGAATCTCATATAGCAAGTTCCTTAGCCATTCCACTTCTTTACCAGCAGCAGCTAATGCTACAAACTCAGATTCCATTGTGGAACCAGTTATACATGTTTGCTTCTTGGAAGCCCATGAGATGGCACCTCCCCCAAGCAAGAACACCTATCCACTTGTAGATGATGAATCTTCAGCATTATTTATCCAACTAGCATCCGAATAACCCTCTAACACCGAAGGAAATCCTGTAACACCCCAATTCTACCCAAAGCATTTAGGTACAAATATCAGAGTATTAAAATTTCATACAACACAATTAGGATGTTACACTAAGTAACCAAGCAAACACCTTGAAAACAAACGGACATCACCGATGCCAAAAGCATACACACCTGCCAATAACATGATACATAACACACGGAAGATATGAACATATATATATATATATATATATATATATATATATATATATGTATAGCTCTCACTCTCAAAGAGGAGTTTTCCAAAATAAAGTGTTTACAATACACAATGGCACGTTATCACATATACACGTTCAAAAGAGTCATATACAAATAAATAACAACAGACTCCCGACTACCCAGTGTTACATATCAGAGCGACCGACAAGACCAACTGGAGAACTACCTCTACCAAGAGACTCCCAAAGCGGCTAATCTGCAGGATGCCACTCAAGCATCAAATCAGCAGAAGGGTGAGAATATAATTTATAATGAAAAGCATGACAAATATAGTAATGCCAACAAGTATCATCAAGATTCATACAACAAAGTAATCCACTCATTTAACCACAATCAATATATAAGTAATGTGACACATGAATGATAACATAAATTATAAAGACAGACAATGATGAATGAGACTCAACTATGCATATGCACGTGGTACCAAATCCGGAGTAAACTCCTCCTTGTCATTATGACAAATACACCTTGCCGAGCATTATGCTGGGACTTTATTCCACTCAGGAAGCCCGCAGGCTGTCGTCACCGAGCATGTAGCTCCCACTGATGACCTCTTGCCACTCAGGCTAAAATACCGTTACCGAGCATTAAGCTCCTACTGGTAACCAATGCCCGCGGGCCACCTGTTAATAGCATTCCGCTATTAACGTAATGAAATGTTATGCTGTGCAAATATATGACTCTATTACACGACAACAACATCATCAACAATATAACACGATCATACACTCACGTTACATCGTTTATATTCTATCCAAAAGGATACATCACCAATTAATAACATCGTTATCAATTACATCACACCATAATTACCACACAGGCATTAATAAGCACACAGCACACATTCACCGTCAAAACATACTGGCCACATTGGCATAAATGATCGCATAATTGCATCACCTCAAATTAATATTGGCCATTGGCCCACAACTCCATCAATACATCATCAACAAGTTGTAATAACAACAATTCAACAATGATAATACATCATTCTCATAACAATAATTACTTGCCATAAGGCCACACATCATGTTAATAACAAACAACCAAACATCGTCACATATCAATAATGAACATTCATTAATACATAACACATATGAACATGATCTCATGTTATCGACAACTAATCACATACCTCGTACCAATACGATAACATTCACACAACACATCATCATGATTTATCATGCACTAGTTCACAAAACCATTTATGAAAATCAACCAACCACTACTACATCCTACATCATCATATAGAGCATGGAAATAGCTTCCGAATGTTTCAAACAACACATAAAACGAACACCCGAGTTAAAAGATACGACCTTTCAAAGTTTGGAAAACATAAACATACTTCATAAGTTAACCCTACATAGTTCTATCACTAAATCCTAATAAAAATAATAGGATACTACATCCTATGAATCATTTCATTAAATCATAGTATAGTTCATTGCGTTAGCTTTCCAACGCTTCGAACGGCGACAAAATTGGAGTTACGGTTCAGGAGTTACGAAGTTTCAAAGTTTTGGAAAAACAGAAAATGTTGTTGGCCGCTTGAGCTCCGCTCAGCGGACCCTGTCAGATGCGAGCCAAAGAAAACTCCGCTCAGCGGACCCCCCTCCGCTCATCGGACCTACGAGAACCCAGAAAAAACCAGCACGAACCAGAACTGTTCTAACCCTCTTATACCCACCAAAACCACTCTAAAACATCATTATAACACCAATACAACACATACATACCATAGAAACAACCTAGCATTAAACTTTTCATGGTTGATTCATCAATCTTTCTCAAAACCTAACATTTTCTTCAAACTCAATCAAGCCATGGAAATGGAAAAGAAAGCATGATCAATCACCATAACACAACAAGGATATCATTTAATCATCATACAATCATTCTCAAACAAACTTAGATCAAACAAAGACCACACAAGGAAGTTATGGAAATCGGAACAAGAAGAGCAAGAACAAGAACAAGAACAAGACTATAAGAATCATACATTCAAGATAAATTAGATTCACCCCCTTACCTTGGTTTGATTCTTCATCTTCTCCAAAATCCCCTTCTTCACTTTCTCTCCATCTTTGCTCTTCTTCTTTCTCTCTTCCCTTTCTTTCTCTTCATTTTCTTTCCACCCTTTTTCCTTTCTCACAAATATCTCTTTCTTATAAAGAAAATATCTATCCCGCAGAAATGACCAAAATGCCCCTACGCTCAAATATCGTTCAAACGCCCCCAAAACGCGGAATATTACCCTAATGATATTTCTAGTACCAAAAATATGAAAACCTTCAATTAAATATTAGTCTGCCATCCCGAACTAATACCGACTGAAACGACTCCAAAAACGGTAAAATTCCAATAAACGTCACAAACGTCCAAATCAAGCATATACTTATTTTTCCGGGCGTTACAAATCCCATATATGACAATCCATAATTCATAGTACCCTTCAAGTACTTGAATACCCTAGTTATCGCATGCCAATGATGTCTACTAGAATTTCTAGTAAATCTGCTCAACTTTCCAACCGCATAAGCAATATCCGGTCTAGTGCTAGTCATAGCATACATCAAAGAGCCTATAGCTCTTGAGTATTCGAGTTGATCCACAGATTTACCACTATTTGGCATAAGCTTTTCTCTCGGGTCCATGGGAGTATTTACTGGAGAACAACTTTCATAATTGAACTTCTTGAGTATTTTCTCAATGTAATGAGATTGCGTAATTACAATCGCCTTATTCTCCCGTTTAATCTTAATACCAAGAATAACGTCCGCTTCTCCCATATCCTTCATGGAGAACTTTGATGACAAGAAATTCTTCGTTTTATCAACTTGATTTTGGTCGGTGCCAAAGATCAACATGTCATCAACATATAGACAAATGAAAATTCCTTTACCGGATGTATCAAATTTGCTATATACACATTTGTCAGCTTGGTTTAGAATGAAACCACTAGACAAAACAACCTCATCAAACTTTTGATGCCATTGCTTCGGAGCTTGTTTCAGCCCATACTGTCATACCCCAATTTTTGACCTAAGATACCACCTCATATCATCTGCATATGCATCATTTGCATCTCTAACAAATTGCATAGCTTGTGTTTGCTACTTGTGACTCAGCAGGATTTAATCAGGAAATCACTCATCAATACAAGTAACAATCAATTAGGGTTTTGTTCTCCCTTCATTTCAAATGAATCATCTTCATCAACAATTAACATTTGGTCCTCAGAGATTCATTTCAACAAGCTCAAAGACTTTGAATCGACTGAATTAGGGTTTTGACTGAAGACAGCATACTCTTGACTTTTGCTCAGAATTTGACCTAATGGCTTGGGACATGATATCAAGACCTCAAGTGCATCATTTTGACCTAATCCATTGGCTCATAACATCTCCTACACAAAGATTGATCAGACAAATCCTCAGATCAGGGTTTTAAACTATCAGGGACTGAAATCAGGGATCACATTTGGGAAACCATAAAAACCCCCAGGAAGTCAATCAAAGGTTTCAATCATCCTCCAATAATCCCTATGACATTATCCAATGGAAATTGTGTCTCAATTCAAGATCCATAGTCATCAATTTGTGTTCATTTGAAGTGTGCCATTTTCAATTTGTGCGATTCAAGAGATTAGTTTGGAATTTGTTCAAGGAATCGGCATATGGATTTGTCATTCATGAAAGAAAGTGTTTCACATGGATTGCTTGGAATATATTTCTTGGTTTTTTAGGCTCATGGAGTGCTCATGGTGAAGAATTGATTCATATGGATTATTTGGAAATTGGTACAAGTTTGAAACAATTCATGGAAATTTCACCGAAATTGCAAGAAAAATCTTTTAGTCCATTTATTGAAAGATTATTTCAAGTATGGTTTATAACCATAAATTCAAGAATTAAAAGTCCATTGGTGCAAGAACATTCTTCAAAGGATCATTCAAAGGAATTTAAGAATTGATTCAAGACATAGAAATTGCATTCAAATTCATTCAAGAAATATTCAAGTTTCATACAAATGATGTTTTTTACATGGAACAAATGAATCCAAAATTCAAGAATTACATCATTCCAAAATTCTATTCACTTTCAAGAATACAAGTTCATACAATTCTAAAGTGAAATAAATTTGGATTACAAAGAATAAAAGAAAATGCAATGCTTTCTTGAATTCTTCAATCTTCAAAGTCTTCATCCTTCAAGTTCAAATTTCTTCATGCTTTCATCAAGAATGCTCATGTCACATGGAAAAAGAAACAAAAGGGGTGAGATTAGCAAAAGGTCCAATAAAAGAAATAATTCAAAAAGAAGAGATAATTCAAGACAAAAAGGAATCAATGAGAGATTTTTCTTCCACTTGCATGATTCATATCATAAGAAATATCTTTGCATAATGACATGGAGAATATTCTTATTCTTATTCTTATTTTCTCAATGATTACAATCTTGCCAATCAAGTTAATTTTTATGCCAAACACATCCTAAGCTTTTCCTATAAATAGAGGTGTTCTCTTCATTGCAAAAGACACCAAAGCAACCTTAACTACTTGCTTTTTTCACTCCTCCCTTTTCTCTCACAATTTTCAAAGTTTCTTAGTTCCATAGTTGAAAAAGGGGTGAAGAAATAGTTCATACCTTGGTGGAAGGTTTCCACTTGAAGATCATCTTCAAGTCTTCTTAATATCCAAAGAGGTGTTGAGGCATCACCTTCATCAAAGAGCCTACAACAAAAAAAAGAGAGGTTGTTAGTAACAACAATTCAAAGTTGTTTCATCATCAACAACCACATAGTCTCAATTCAACAAACCGCAAGGAGGGAGAAAAGAGAGCAGCTCACGGTTTTGTTCATCTTCATATCACCTTCAATCAAACTGCAGCAACAATATAATCACTTCAACACAAAAATTCAGCAACAACAGTTGCAATAACAACATCACCGAAGGTTCTTGCTCACCTGCAGTCAAAACACCGACGCTGCAAGCGGTTCAGCATCACAACAACAATCAACAACAGTTCCGAAGCAGTAGAAAAAAAGGGCGGTTCAGCATCACAATTAATTTAAAAACAAAGCAGAACAACAATAATTACAACCAAACTTGCGGTGGATTTCGTTTCAGAAGCGATAGTGATCAAAAGTTTACCTCAATACACAAACCGGTGAAAATCTCCTCGCCGTAGGTAAGTCTTCACACTTTCTCTAATATTATAGTTTGTTATTGTTGAACATAATTTCCTGTTAAAACAAAAATTGCCAAAATCAGAGAAAGCATATGTTATTTTATAATAAAAACGAATTGTGTTTCTACCTCTGATTGCGAAAGAAATCGGTTTATAGCTTAAGCTGTTCTCGTCAATATGAGTTTCCATGGCCGCCGGAGGACTTCGAAATTCTCCGTTGTTGTTGTTATTCGGATTGAGAGAGGCCGGGAACTCAGAGAAAAAACCGTTGAAGGATTGAGCAAAGAGAAACCGAGAGAGAGTACTTTATTGTTGTTGTTGCTCAGTGGGGAGAATTGCTTTTGTCTTTGTTTCACGGTGAGAACGAGCCGAGAGCGGAGATCGATTGAGAGAGACAATAAGTTGCTGTTGTTGTTGTTACCGCAAGCATGAGAACCGAGAGTCTCTGAAGACTCTTCCATGGCCGCCGTTGTTGTTCGAACAGAGGGAGGTTTATGTTTTGTTTCAGCCATGGATGGTGAGCAAGAGATGAGAGAGTTTTGGTTCTTCTGAGTTTTTTTCTTTTTTTCCAGAATCGTGAAAATGAGAGAGGGAGGCTCGGCCTCTTTTCCTCAATGTTTTAGGGTTTTCAAAACCCAACCTTGTTTGTTAAGAGGCGGATCCGGGTCACACTGACCCGACCCGGTCCGGCCCACTTTTTTTTATTTATTTTTTTGCATTCAGCTTTCAGTTTGGGCTGCACACCCCCTATCAGAATTTCAGCACCCCTGGCCCATTTAAATTAGTTTTTTTAACTAATTCTCCTTTTATTTTTTTCTATAAATATTTTCGTGAGTTTAAGTTATTTTTATTTTAATGTAGGATTTTAAGTTCTTTTTTTTAATCCTTATTAAAAATGACAAAAATATGTTTTTTATATTAAAAGTTTTCTTTAAATATTTTCATATGTTTGTAAGTGTGTTTTTTTTAATTCTTATTAAAAAATACCAAAAAAATATATTAGATGCATATTTATGTTTATGTTTCTAATTATTTTCTCTTTTCATAGAAAAAAATACAAAAATATTTTAGATACATATTTAATTTTATGTTTTCTAATTATTTTCTTCCTTCATGAAAAATCACAAAAAAAAAATGTCTTTTCTTAGATTAATTTTTATTTGAATTTGATATTTTCATAATATTTTGTGTAGTTAATCATGTAAATTTATCTTTGGTTATTTTGCACATTTTTACTTGAATTTTCTCACTTTATCCGAGACTCCGAGATTATTTCTCCGTTGTCTTTTGGATTTGTCTGTTTTGTTTGGTCTTCCATTTGCAGTAGAATTCCATAAACGATTACTGGATGATCAAAGAATGCTGTAAGCTGTGAACTTATTTGACGTTCTTTTCTGCTGGTTGGATGCCTAACATTTGAAGATCACGGTAACACCTCAAACTCAGAAATCCAATTTTCTCATTCTTCGAGGTAAGCCTAAAACTCAATCAACTGTTTTCACAACAGTAATCAATTCACTTTCAAATCACCCATTGTTTTTCAAAACAGTGGGGCCTCTCGAATATTAGAGAGTATAAGTCCCTTTCGTTTTTCTTTGTACAGTTTTTGTTTTAACAGAAAACTTTTTCCAAATAAACTTCCAAACAGTTTTTTTAACAAACAAATCTTTCAACTCTTTTTTAAACCATCCACCATGTTTTATGAAAATAAAACATGGGCCTCTCGAATATTAGAGAGTATAAGTCCCTTTCTTTTTCTTTATACAGTTTTTCTTTGTACAGAAAACTCTTTCAAAACAAATCTTCAAACAGTTTTTCAAAAGCGAAACCTCGTGTCTGTAAATAAACAATCAACCATGTTTTGTAAATAACGCCATGGGCCTCCATGTAGGTATAAGTCCCAAGCCCTTTTGTACATACCCACTCTAGTACATGAAATTTGGTATTTCATTGTACGCCTTTTGTACATATCTCAATCAATGTGTTTTTTAACTTTGAATAACAAACCAAAAATGAAGGTTTTCTTTAAATCTTCCCAAAAATATACCATGGGCCTCCATGTAGGTATAAGTCCCGAGCCCCTTTGTAAATACCTGTTTACATAGCTGTTGAATAAATTCAAATGGACTTCTCCCCGAGTGTGAGTCCCAAGCCCTGTGTATACAAATGGATCATGCTTACAGGTATATTTCCTTCATAAACTCCATTATATACACACACTTTGTCATATATGTATAACTGTTCATATTTGTTCATGTACTTGTTCATGTTTGTTCGTACTTGTTCATATGTGTGTTTGTGTTATATATGCTTATTCAACTTAGTACAACACTAGGTTCCCCATAGCCTCCTATTGGGCTTCGTGCAAAGAATCTCCCTAGTTTAGGTTAGGACATAGAGTATGGTTTCCCGGTGAAATCGCTCTAAGAGCTCAGACCAACTATACCATGCCTCCCCTTGGGCTTTGTACAAACGAGTGACCCTCCCATAGCCTCCTCTTGGGCTTACAATGCAAGGACCCCGGATTGTCCCTCCCATAGCCTCCTCTTGGGCTTACAATGCAAGGACCCTCGGATAGCCTCCTCTTGGGCTTCGTACAAGGACCCACGGGCTTCTTATAAGCATCCCCAATATCCAAATCAAATACCCTAGGAGATTAGACATTTTTCATCTCTATGCTAGGAGTATCTCTTATATATCATCACAAACAATCAATCAATCAAACTTCTTTTTGCCACAAGGCTGGCTAATCAATCCAACTTTCTTTTTGCCACAAGGCTGGCTAATCAATCAAACCGTTTTACCACCATACTGGATGATTAATCAAAGTTTTTGTCACAAGGCTGACTTCATTGAAACTTTTGCCACAAGGCTGGCTGATTAATCAAAGTTTTTGTCACAAGGCTGACTTCATTGAAACTTTTGCCACAAGGCTGGTTAAACAAAAACATCTTTATCATTCTAAGCACCCTAAATGGCATGGCCCCCGGGCTTATAATGAAAAGATTTTTAAACAAAATCAAACAGATGTATGTGATGATATAGATTAGATACATCTAGCATTTAGACGACATTTGTCTATTTTTCTTTGCTTCCACTAGCATAAGTGGGAACTACGATTGCTCTGACTTTCTCAACATCCCTTTGAGAATACGTAGGCACAAGGTCGATCCTTGGCGAGCAAAACAAAACACAAAAACCACTCAAACCTTAGCACCCGTAGACCCCGAGCTACAGATGCTCTGATTCCCTCTAAGGGATATGTATGCAGAGGATCGCGATGATCTTTGCGAGCATAATCAAACAAACACCTTAGGTCCCACCTATTTCACAAGAACCTCCACCACAACAAGAATGGAATAAAACATAACAAAGAAACCTATAGAGTACTATAGATACGTTGGGTGCTAATACCTTCCCTTCGTATAACCAACCCTCTTACCCGGAATCTCTCCCCCACTTTTAGGTTATTGCAGCTTTTTTCCTTTTCCTCCTTTGGAAATAATAAAAAGTTTGGTCGGTACAAAAGAAAAATCATTTTTTTGAGCACTCGAGCCCAAAGAAGGCATCAGGTGTCTCATCCACAAAAAAGAGGAAACAAAAACGATTTTTCGCCCGCGACAACCATAGGGTCTACAACTACGACAACAAATTTCACATACTAGCAACAACAACAACAATTTCGTCATACTAATAACAACATCAACTAATTCATCATGTTAACAGCAAAAATCAATAATTCATATTATCAACAACAACATCAACAAGCATCATCATATAACAACAACAAATTCGTCATATTAACAATAACATCACATTATACGAATCAAGTAATATCATACCACGATATATTCAACTTTCTAATAAAAACATATTTATTGTTAATTCATTGCAAGACAACCTTATTAACTCATACCTATCAAGACGTACAAATACTTGCATATAGCGTACAACATCATTATCTGTTTATCCATATCAACACAATCAAAAGAATAAATCATATTAAATAATTTTTCTAATGTTTCTCAATCCATTCTTCTGAGATAGGAATCTATTTTAGCTTGTCATTGTTTCAAATGACACTTAAAAAGGAGTTACGGATCAAAAGATACATCATTTCAAAGTTACAAAAAGTTTTGCATAGCAGGGTCCGCTTAGTGACCTTCCAGGGGGCTTATGGAACTTCATCACTTCTCAATCACTACTTTTATATTAATTCATCACTTCTCAATCACGTCGCTATGTTGTATCATCATACAACAGTATTTCACTTCACAATCACGTCGCTATATCGTATCATCTTACAACATTAATTCACTTAACAATTAATCACAATACAACTTATTAACATTGACCATAGGGTCTACAACAACAACAACAAATTTCACATACTAGCAACAACGACAACAATTTCGTCATATTAATAACAACATCAACTAATTCATCATGTTAACAGCAAAAATCAATAATTCATCTTATCAACAACAACATCAACATCATTACTTTTATAGTAATTCATCACTTCTCAATCACGTCGCTATGTTGTATCATCATACAACAATATTTCACTTCACAATCACGTCGCTATGTCGTATCATCTTACAACATTAATTCGCTTCACAATTCATCACAATACAACTTATCAATATTGACCATAGGGTCTACAACTACGACAACAAATTTCACATACTAGCAACAACAACAACAATTTCGTCATACTAATAACAACATCAACTAATTCATCATGTTAACAGCAAAAATCAATAATTCATATTATCAACAACAACATCAACAAGCATCATCATATAACAACAACAAATTCGTCATATTAACAATAACATCACATTATACGAATCAAGTAATATCATACCACGATATATTCAACTTTCTAATAAAAACATATTTATTGTTAATTCATTGCAAGACAACCTTATTAACTCATACCTATCAAGACGTACAAATACTTGCATATAACGTACAACATCATTATCAATTTATCCATATCAACACAATCAAAAGTATCAATCATATTAAATAATTTTTCTAATGTCTCTCAATCCATTCTTCTGAGATAGGAATCTATTTTAGCTTGTCATTGTTTCAAATGACACTTAAAAAGGAGTTACGGATAAAAAGATACATCATTTCAAAGTTACAAAAAGTTTTGCACAGCAGGGTCCGCTTAGCGACCTTCCAGGGGGCAGATGGAACTTCATCACTTCTCAATCACTACTTTTATATTAATTCATCACTTCTCAATCACGTCGCTATGTTGTATCATCATACAACAATATTTCACTTCACAATCACGTCGCTATATCGTATCATCTTACAACATTAAGTCACTTCATAATTCATCACAATACAACTTATCAACATTGACCATAGGGTCTACAACAACAATAAAAAATTTCGCATACTAGCAACAACGACAACAATTTCATCATATTAATAACAGCATCAACTAATTCATCATGTTAACAGCAAAAATCGATAATTCATCTTATCAACAACAACATCAACATCATTACTTTTATAGTAATTCATCACTTCTCAATCACGTCGCTATGTTGTATCATCATACAACAGTATTTCACTTCACAATCACGTCGCTATGTCGTATCATCTTACAACATTAATTCGCTTCACAATTCATCACAATACAACTTATCAACATTGACCATAGGGTCTACAACTACAACAACAAATTTCACATACTAGCAACAACAACGACAATAATTTCGTCATATTAATAACAACATCAATTAATGCATCATGTTAACAGCAAAAATCAATAATTCATATTATCAACAACAACATACAACAGTATTTCACTTCACAATCACGTTGCTATGTCGTATCATCTTACAACATTAATTCGCTTCACAATTCATCACAATACAACTTATCAATATTGACCATAGGGTCTACAACTACGACAACAAATTTCACATACTAGCAACAACAACAACAATTTCGTCATACTAATAACAACATCAACTAATTCATCATGTTAACAGCAAAAATCAATAATTCATATTATCAACAACAACATCAACAAGCATCATCATATAACAACAACAAATTCGTCATATTAACAATAACATCACATTATACGAATCAAGTAATATCATACCACGATATATTCAACTTTCTAATAAAAACATATTTATTGCTAATTCATTGCAAGACAACCTTATTAACTCATACCTATCAAGACGTACAAATACTTGCATATAACGTACAACATCATTATCAATTTATCCATATCAACACAATCAAAAGTATCAATCATATTAAATAATTTTTCTAATGTCTCTCAATCCATTCTTCTGAGATAGGAATCTATTTTAGCTTGTCATTGTTTCAAATGACACTTAAAAAGGAGTTACGGATAAAAAGATACATCATTTCAAAGTTACAAAAAGTTTTGCATAGCAGGGTCCGCTTAGCGACCTTCCAGGGGGCAGATGGAACTTCATCACTTCTCAATCACTACTTTTATATTAATTCATCACTTCTCAATCACGTCGCTATGTTGTATCATCATACAACAATATTTCACTTCACAATCACGTCGCTATATCGTATCATCTTACAACATTAAGTCACTTCATAATTCATCACAATACAACTTATCAACATTGACCATAGGGTCTACAACAACAATAAAAAATTTCGCATACTAGCAACAACGACAACAATTTCATCATATTAATAACAGCATCAACTAATTCATCATGTTAACAGCAAAAATCGATAATTAATCTTATCAACAACAACATCAACATCATTACTTTTATAGTAATTCATCACTTCTCAATCACGTCGCTATGTTGTATCATCATACAACAGTATTTCACTTCACAATCGCGTCGCTATGTCGTATCATCTTACAACATTAATTCGCTTCACAATTCATCACAATACAACTTATCAACATTGACCATAGGGTCTACAACTACAACAAAAAATTTCACATACTAGCAACAACAACGACAATAATTTCGTCATATTAATAACAACATCAATTAATGCATCATGTTAACAGCAAAAATCAATAATTCATATTATCAACAACAACATCAACATCATTACTTTTATAGTAATTCATCACTTCTCAATCACGTCGCTATGTTGTATCATCATACAACAGTATTTCACTTCACAATCACGTTGCTATGTCGTATCATCTTACAACATTAATTCGCTTCACAATTCATCACAATACAACTTATCAATATTGACCATAGGGTCTACAACTACGACAACAAATTTCACATACTAGCAACAACAACAACAATTTCGTCATACTAATAACAACATCAACTAATTCATCATGTTAACAGCAAAAATCAATAATTCATATTATCAACAACAACATCAACAAGCATCATCATATAACAACAACAAATTCGTCATATTAACAATAACATCACATTATACGAATCAAGTAATATCATACCACGATATATTCAACTTTCTAATAAAAACATATTTATTGTTAATTCATTGCAAGACAACCTTATTAACTCATACCTATCAAGACGTACAAATACTTGCATATAACGTACAACATCATTATCAATTTATCCATATCAACACAATCAAAAGTATCAATCATATTAAATAATTTTTCTAATGTCTCTCAATCCATTCTTCTGAGATAGGAATCTATTTTAGCTTGTCATTGTTTCAAATGACACTTAAAAAGGAGTTACGGATAAAAAGATACATCATTTCAAAGTTACAAAAAGTTTTGCATAGCAGGGTCCGCTTAGCGACCTTCCAGGGGGCAGATGGAACTTCATCACTTCTCAATCACTACTTTTATATTAATTCATCACTTCTCAATCACGTCGCTATGTTGTATCATCATACAACAATATTTCACTTCACAATCACGTCGCTATATCGTATCATCTTACAACATTAAGTCACTTCATAATTCATCACAATACAACTTATCAACATTGACCATAGGGTCTACAACAACAATAAAAAATTTCGCATACTAGCAACAACGACAACAATTTCATCATATTAATAACAGCATCAACTAATTCATCATGTTAACAGCAAAAATCGATAATTCATCTTATCAACAACAACATCAACATCATTACTTTTATAGTAATTCATCACTTCTCAATCACGTCGCTATGTTGTATCATCATACAACAGTATTTCACTTCACAATCACGTCGCTATGTCGTATCATCTTACAACATTAATTCGCTTCACAATTCATCACAATACAACTTATCAATATTGACCATAGGGTCTACAACTACGACAACAAATTTCACATACTAGCAACAACAACAACAATTTCGTCATACTAATAACAACATCAACTAATTCATCATGTTAACAGCAAAAATCAATAATTCATATTATCAACAACAACATCAACATCATTACTTTTATAGTAATTCATCACTTCTCAATCACGTCGCTATGTTGTATCATCATACAACAGTATTTCACTTCACAATCACGTCGCTATGTCGTATCATCTTACAACATTAATTCGCTTCACAATTCATCACAATACAACTTATCAATATTGACCATAGGGTCTACAACTACGACAACAAATTTCACATACTAGCAACAACAACAACAATTTCGTCATACTAATAACAACATCAACTAATTCATCATGTTAACAGCAAAAATCAATAATTCATATTATCAACAACAACATCAACAAGCATCATCATATAACAACAACAAATTCGTCATATTAACAATAACATCACATTATACGAATCAAGTAATATCATACCACGATATATTCAACTTTCTAATAAAAACATATTTATTGCTAATTCATTGCAAGACAACCTTATTAACTCATACCTATCAAGACGTACAAATACTTGCATATAACGTACAACATCATTATCAATTTATCCATATCAACACAATCAAAAGTATCAATCATATTAAATAATTTTTCTAATGTCTCTCAATCCATTCTTCTGAGATAGGAAGCTATTTTAGCTTGTCATTGTTTCAAATGACACTTAAAAAGGAGTTACGGATAAAAAGATACATCATTTCAAAGTTACAAAAAGTTTTGCATAGCAGGGTCCGCTTAGCGACCTTCCAGGGGGCAGATGGAACTTCATCACTTCTCAATCACTACTTTTATATTAATTCATCACTTCTCAATCACGTCGCTATGTTGTATCATCATACAACAATATTTCACTTCACAATCACGTCGCTATATCGTATCATCTTACAACATTAAGTCACTTCATAATTCATCACAATACAACTTATCAACATTGACCATAGGGTCTACAACAACAATAAAAAATTTCGCATACTAGCAACAACGACAACAATTTCATCATATTAATAACAGCATCAACTAATTCATCATGTTAACAGCAAAAATCGATAATTCATCTTATCAACAACAACATCAACATCATTACTTTTATAGTAATTCATCACTTCTCAATCACGTCGCTATGTTGTATCATCATACAACAGTATTTCACTTCACAATCGCGTCGCTATGTCGTATCATCTTACAACATTAATTCGCTTCACAATTCATCACAATACAACTTATCAACATTGACCATAGGGTCTACAACTACAACAAAAAATTTCACATACTAGCAACAACAACGACAATAATTTCGTCATATTAATAACAACATCAATTAATGCATCATGTTAACAGCAAAAATCAATAATTCATATTATCAACAACAACATCAACATCATTACTTTTATAGTAATTCATCACTTCTCAATCACGTCGCTATGTTGTATCATCATACAACAGTATTTCACTTCACAATCACGTTGCTATGTCGTATCATCTTACAACATTAATTCGCTTCACAATTCATCACAATACAACTTATCAATATTGACCATAGGGTCTACAACTACGACAACAAATTTCAC
Organism: Vicia villosa; assembly: GCF_029867415.1. Classification (NCBI taxonomy): domain Eukaryota; kingdom Viridiplantae; phylum Streptophyta; class Magnoliopsida; order Fabales; family Fabaceae; genus Vicia; species Vicia villosa. Next base: position 293,222 of record NW_026706087.1, read on the forward strand.
ATACTAGCAACAACAACAACAATTTCGTCATACTAATAACAACATCAACTAATTCATCATGTTAACAGCAAAAATCAATAATTCATATTATCAACAACAACATCAACAAGCATCATCATATAACAACAACAAATTCGTCATATTAACAATAACATCACATTATACGAATCAAGTAATATCATACCACGATATATTCAACTTTCTAATAAAAACATATTTATTGTTAATTCATTGCAAGACAACCTTATTAACTCATACCTATCAAGACGTACAAATACTTGCATATAACGTACAACATCATTATCAATTTATCCATATCAACACAATCAAAAGTATCAATCATATTAAATAATTTTTCTAATGTCTCTCAATCCATTCTTCTGAGATAGGAATCTATTTTAGCTTGTCATTGTTTCAAATGACACTTAAAAAGGAGTTACGGATAAAAAGATACATCATTTCAAAGTTACAAAAAGTTTTGCATAGCAGGGTCCGCTTAGCGACCTTCCAGGGGGCAGATGGAACTTCATCACTTCTCAATCACTACTTTTATATTAATTCATCACTTCTCAATCACGTCGCTATGTTGTATCATCATACAACAATATTTCACTTCACAATCACGTCGCTATATCGTATCATCTTACAACATTAAGTCACTTCATAATTCATCACAATACAACTTATCAACATTGACCATAGGGTCTACAACAACAATAAAAAATTTCGCATACTAGCAACAACGACAACAATTTCATCATATTAATAACAGCGTCAACTAATTCATCATGTTAACAGCAAAAATCGATAATTCATCTTATCAACAACAACATCAACATCATTACTTTTATAGTAATTCATCACTTCTCAATCACGTCGCTATGTTGTATCATCATACAACAGTATTTCACTTCACAATCGCGTCGCTATGTCGTATCATCTTACAACATTAATTCGCTTCACAATTCATCACAATACAACTTATCAACATTGACCATAGGGTCTACAACTACAACAAAAAATTTCACATACTAGCAACAACAACGACAATAATTTCGTCATATTAATAACAACATCAATTAATGCATCATGTTAATAGCAAAAATCAATAATTCATATTATCAACAACAACATCAACATCATTACTTTTATAGTAATTCATCACTTCTCAATTACGTCGCTATGTTGTATCATCATACAACAGTATTTCACTTCACAATCACGTTGCTATGTCGTATCATCTTACAACATTAATTCGCTTCACAATTCATCACAATACAACTTATCAATATTGACCAGAGGGTCTACAACTACGACAACAAATTTCACATACTAGCAACAACAACAACAATTTCGTCATACTAATAACAACATCAACTAATTCATCATGTTAACAACAAAAATCAATAATTCATATTATCAACAACAACATCAACAAGCATCATCATATAACAACAACAAATTCGTCATATTAACAATAACATCACATTATACGAATCAAGTAATATCATACCACGATATATTCAACTTTCTAATAAAAACATATTTATTGTTAATTCATTGCAAGACAACCTTATTAACTCATACCTATCAAGACGTACAAATACTTGCATATAACGTACAACATCATTATCAATTTATCCATATCAACACAATCAAAAGTATCAATCATATTAAATAATTTTTCTAATGTCTCTCAATCCATTCTTCTGAGATAGGAATCTATTTTAGCTTGTCATTGTTTCAAATGACACTTAAAAAGGAGTTACGGATAAAAAGATACATCATTTCAAAGTTACAAAAAGTTTTGCATAGCAGGGTCCGCTTAGCGACCTTCCAGGGGGCAGATGGAACTTCATCACTTCTCAATCACTACTTTTATATTAATTCATCACTTCTCAATCACGTCGCTATGTTGTATCATCATACAACAATATTTCACTTCACAATCACGTCGCTATATCGTATCATCTTACAACATTAAGTCACTTCATAATTCATCACAATACAACTTATCAACATTGACCATAGGGTCTACAACAACAATAAAAAATTTCGCATACTAGCAACAACGACAACAATTTCATCATATTAATAACAGCATCAACTAATTCATCATGTTAACAGCAAAAATCGATAATTCATCTTATCAACAACAACATCAACATCGTTACTTTTATAGTAATTCATCACTTCTCAATCACGTCGCTATGTTGTATCATCATACAACAGTATTTCACTTCACAATCACGTCGCTATGTCGTATCATCTTACAACATTAATTCGCTTCACAATTCATCACAATACAACTTATCAACATTGACCATAGGGTCTACAACTACAACAAAAAATTTCACATACTAGCAACAACAACGACAATAATTTCGTCATATTAATAACAACATCAATTAATGCATCATGTTAACAGCAAAAATCAATAATTGATATTATCAACAACAACATCAACATCATTACTTTTATAGTAATTCATCACTTCTCAATCACGTCGCTATGTTGTATCATCATACAACAGTATTTCACTTCACAATCACGTTGCTATGTCGTATCATCTTACAACATTAATTCGCTTCACAATTCATCACAATACAACTTATCAATATTGACCATAGGGTCTACAATTACAACAACAAATTTCACATACTAGCAACAACAACGACAACAATTTCGTCATATTAAGAACAACATCAACTAATTCATCATGTTAACAGCAAAAATCAATAATTCATATTATCAACAACAACATCAACAAGCATCATCATATAACAACAACAAATTCGTCATATTAACAATAACATCACATTATACGAATCAAGTAATGTCATAACACGATATATTCAACTTTCTAATAAAAACATATTTATTGTTAATTCATTGCAAGACAACCTTATTAACTCATACCTATCAAGACGAACAAATACTTGCATATAACGTACAACATCATTATCAATTTATCCATATCAACACAATAAAAAGTATAAATCATATTAAATAATTTTTCTAATGTTTCTCAATCCATTCTTCTGAGATAGGAATCTATTTTAGCTTGTCATTGTTTCAAATGACACTTAAAAAGGAGTTACGGATAAAAAGATACATCATTTCAAAGTTACAAAAAGTTTTGCATAGCAGGGTCCGCTTAGCGACCTTCCAGGGGGCTTATGGAACTTCATCACTTCTCAATCACTACTTTTATATTAATTCATCACTTCTCAATCACGTCGCTATGTTGTATCATCATACAACAATATTTCACTTCACAATCACGTCGCTATATCATATCATCTTACAACATTAATTCACTTCATAATTCATCACAATACAACTTATCAACATTGACCATAGGGTCTACAACAACAATAAAAAATTTCGCATACTAGCAACAACGACAATAATTTCATCATATTATTAACAGCATCAACTAATTCATCATGTTAACAGCAAAAATCGATAATTCATCTTATCAACAACAACATCAACATCATTACTTTTATAGTAATTCATCACTTCTCAATCACGTCGCTATGTTGTATCATCATACAACAGTATTTCACTTCATAATCGCGTCGCTATGTCGTAACATCTTACAACATTAATTCACTTCACAATTCATCACAATACAACTTATCAACATTGACCATAGGGTCTACAACTACAACAAAAAATTTCACATACTAGCAACAACAACGACAACAATTTCGTCATATTAATAACAACATCAATTAATGCATCATGTTAACAGCAAAAATCAATAATTCATATTATCAACAACAACATCAACAAGCATCATCATATAACAACAAAAAATTCGTCATATTAAAAATAACATCACATTATACGAATCAAGTAATATCATAACACGATATATTCAACTTTCTAATAAAAACATATTTATTGTTAATTCATTGCAAGACAACCTTATTAACTCATACCTATCAAGACGTACAAATACTTGCATATAACGTACAACATCATTATCAATTTATCCATATCAACACAATCAAAAGTATAAAACATATTAAATAATTTTTCTAATGTTTCTCAATCCATTCTTCTGAGATAGGAATCTATTTTAGCTTGTCATTGTTTCAAATGACACTTAAAAAGGAGTTACGGATAAAAAGATACATCATTTCAAAGTTACAAAAAGTTTTGCATAGCAGGGTCCGCTTAGCGACCTTCCAGGGGGCTTATGGAACTTCATCACTTCTCAATCACTACTTTTATATTAATTCATCACTTCTCAATCACGTCGCTATGTTGTATCATCATACAACAATATTTCACTTCACAATCACGTCGCTATATCATATCATCTTACAACATTAATTCACTTCATAATTCATCACAATACAACTTATCAACATTGACCATAGGGTCTACAACAACAATAAAAAATTTCGCATACTAGCAACAACGACAATAATTTCATCATATTATTAACAGCATCAACTAATTCATCATGTTAACAGCAAAAATCGATAATTCATCTTATCAACAACAACATCAACATCATTACTTTTATAGTAATTCATCACTTCTCAATCACGTCGCTATGTTGTATCATCATACAACAGTATTTCACTTCATAATCGCGTCACTATGTCGTAACATCTTACAACATTAATTCGCTTCACAATTCATCACAATACAACTTATCAACATTGACCATAGGGTCTACAACTACAACAAAAAATTTCACATACTAGCAACAACAACGACAACAATTTCGTCATATTAATAACAACATCAATTAATGCATCATGTTAACAGCAAAAATCAATAATTCATATTATCAACAACAACATCAACAAGCATCATCATATAACAACAAAAAATTCGTCATATTAACAATAACATCACATTATACGAATCAAGTAATATCATAACACGATATATTCAACTTTCTAATAAAAACATATTTATTGTTAATTCATTGCAAGACAACCTTATTAACTCATACCTATCAAGACGTACAAATACTTGCATATAACGTACAACATCATTATCAATTTATCCATATCAACACAATCAAAAGTATAAAACATATTAAATAATTTTTCTAATGTTTCTCATTCCATTCTTCTGAGATAGGAATCTATTTTAGCTTGTCATTGTTTCAAATGACACTTAAAAAGGAGTTACGGATAAAAAGATACATCATTTCAAAGTTACAAAAAGTTTTGCATAGCAGGGTCCGCTTTGCGACCTTCCAGGGGGCTTATGGAACTTCATCACTTCTCAATCACTACTTTTATATTAATTCATCACTTCTCAATCACGTCGCTATGTTGTATCATCATACAACAATATTTCACTTCACAATCACGTCGCTTTATCGTATCATCTTACAACATTAATTCACTTCATAATTCATCACAATACAACTTATCAACATTGACCATAGGGTCTACAACAACAATAAAAAATTTCGCATACTAGCATCAACGACAACAATTTCATCATATTAATAACAGCATCAACTAATTCATCATGTTAACAGCAAAAATCGATAATTCATCTTATCAACAACAACATCAACATCATTACTTTTATAGTAATTCATCACTTTTATAGTAATTCATCACTTCTCAATCGCGTCGCTATGTTGTATCGTCATACAATAGTATTTCACTTCACAAACACGTCGCTATGTCGTATCATCTTACAATATTAATCCACTTCACAATTCATCACAATACAACTTATCAACATTGACCATAGGGTCTACATCTACAACAACAAATTTCACATACTAGCAACAACGACAACAATTTCGTCATATTAATAACAACATCAACTAATTCATCATGTTAATAGCAAAAATCAATAATTCATCTTATCAACAGCAACATCAACATCATTACTTTTATAGTAATTCATCACTTCATAATCACGTCGCTATGTTGTATCATCATACAACAATATTTCACTTCACAATCACGTCGCTATGTTGTATCATCTTACAACATTAATTCACTTCACAATTCATCACAATACAACTTATCAATATTGACCATAGGGTCTACAACAACAACAACAAATTTCACATACTAGCAACAACAACAACAACAATTTCGTCATATTAATAACAACATCAACTAATTCATCATGTTAACAGCAAAATTCAATAATTCATATGATCAACAACAACATCAACAAGCATCATCAAATTCCGCAATAACAACAACAAATTCGTCAAATTAACAATAAAATATCATTATACGAATCAAGTAATATCATAACACAATATATTCAACTTTCTATTAAAAACATATTTATTGGTAATTCATTGCAAGACAACCTTATTAACTCATACCTATCAAGACGTACAAATACTTGCATATAGCGTACAACATCATTATCAATTTATGCATATCAACACAATCAAAAGTATAAATCATATTAAATAATTTTTCTAATGTTTCTCAATCCATTCTTCTGAGATAGGAATCTATTTTAGCTTGTCATTGTTTCAAATTATACTTAAAAAGGAGTTACGGATCAAAAGATACATCATTTCAATGTTACAAAAAGTTTTGCATAGCAGGGGCCGCTTAGCGACCTTCTAGGGGGCTTATGGAAATTCATCACTTCTCAATCACTACTTTTATAGTAATTCATCACTTCTCAATCACGTCGGTATGTTGTATCATCATACAACAATATTTCACTTCACAATCACGTCGCTATATCGTATCATCTTACAACATTAATTCACTTAACAATTAATCACAATACAACTTATTAACATTGACCATAGGGTCTACAACAACAACAACAAATTTCACATACTATCAACAACGATAACAATTTCGTCATATTAATAACAACATCAACTAATTCATCATGTTAACAGCAAAAATCAATAATTCATCTTATCAACAACAACATCAACATCATTACTTTTATAGTAATTCATCACTTCTCAATCACGTCGCTATGTTGTATCATCATACAACATTATTTCACTTCACAATCACGTCGCTATGTCGTATCATCTTACAACATTAATTCACTTCACAATTCATCACAATACAACTTATCAATATTGACCATAGGGTCTACAACTACAACAACAAATTTCACATACTAGCAACAACAACAACAATTTCGTCATATTAATAACAACATCAACTAATTCATCATGTTAACAGCAAAAATCAATAATTCATATTATCAACAACAACATCAACAAGCATCATCATATAACAACAACAAATTCGTCATATTAACAATAACATCACATTATACGAATCAACTAATATCATAACACGATATATTCAACTTTCTAATAAAAACATATTTATTGTTAATTCATTGCAAGACAACCTTATTAACTCATACCTATCAAGACGTACAAATACTTGCATATAACGTACAACATCATTATCAATTTATCCATATCAACACAATCAAAAGTATCAATCATATTAAATAATTTTTCTAATGTTTCTCAATCCATTCTTCTGAGATAGGAATCTATTTTAGCTTGTCATTGTTTCAAATGACACTTAAAAAGGAGTTACGGATAAAAAGATACATCATTTCAAAGTTACAAAAAGTTTTGCATAGCAGGGTCCACTTAGCGACCTTCCAGGGGGCTTATGGAACTTCATCACTTCTCAATCACTACTTTTATATTAATTCATCACTT